>NC_059120.1:2972500-3272500 GCF_020740685.1 Jaculus jaculus | reverse complement strand
AAAAATGTAAAACTAATGAAAATGTTAACAAATAAAAATTGAATGATTATTATTGAGCTGTTCATCAAAGCACATTGGAATTGAAATGTCTGAGGTCTTCAGTAAGGGGAACGGGGTTCTTTCAGCAGTAAAAATAATTGTCAGAGCTAATTTTAAGGCCAATTTGGGTAGGAATGAGAGCAGAAGGTGGCAATCTTTGGTTTTCTGGGACAAGATGAGAAAGAAGAAGAATGTCACAGATGCCATCACGAAGCTGATGCAAGGAACAGCAGGTAATGGTGTTGTGGGAGCCACTTTGATTTACTGTGGCTCATAGCAGAGACCCCTTTCATGATGGTGGAGATCCAGCTATTGGGAGACAGTGCTGAGGGAGATATCTTGGTCCTTGTGCTAGACTATCATCTGAGTCAAGAGAATGGGGCTCTGAGATTGGATTACAATAGTAAATCAACATTTTTGTTCTTTAAGAAACCTGGGTTATTAAAATTTACTTTCAAAAGCAATTATGTTAGTGGGGGAAATTAGATCAGTAATAGTCATAGATGTTTGGAACTATAATATAAAATTATTTTCTCTTAAGGCATTTCAGAATAAAGAAACTCTGCAATTATCCATAGCAAGCTGGAAAAAAATGCCCTAGAGAGGTGAGCTGATTCTGGTTCTCTTGAAGTGAAAAGCCTTTTTTTCCTTCCTCATCTCTGACACAACAAAAGTCTCAGCTTCTCTTTTCTGTAATCCATTTTATCATCAGGCATCTACCCAGATAAATAAAATGTGATGCCAGTCTTATAAATGTTGTCTGGGGCATTTGTTTGTTAGTCTAGATTAGGGTTACACTCTTCCATAATGAAAAGCAAGCTCCTTAATTAACCAATGCAGTGGGTGCCAGTTCACATTAGAGACTCACAGTGTGGGCATCTGCAAGCCAGGAAGGCTGCACTGAGCTACAGAGAGAGGGCATCTCATTTCTGACTCAGATCAGGGCCTTTGCACAAGTCATTCCCTCTTTACCTGGCTACTGCCTATTAATCCTTTACATCTTTGACATTTTCTTCACCTTCTCTCACCACACATAAATTAACCCTCATTTTCTCCCATAGTGTCCTGATGTTGTCCATCATTACCTTTTCCATAATGAGTAATTATGGATTCACTGGAAGTTTATATTTAAATCTATTTTCCCCATTTGTGAGTGCCAGGAGATTACAAAAGCTCAGACACATACTCTTTTAGTGTTGTAGATTATTATGTCTATCTTTTAATTAGTGAGAGATACACAATATATCATAAAATACCAAGAAAAATGTCAGTCTTCACCTTTCTTGGTATTTTATGATAAATTGTGAAATAAAAATCAGTCAATGAAAGTCCTTAAAACTTGAAGTCTTGCTTTTACTGATTTTTAGAAAACATCCACTAAATGCATTATATTGTTCAATTCCTTAAATGTATTAGCTGCAAATCTGATTCACTTTTCTGGTTGGAAACTAATTTCCATCATTCTAGAAATATTCGCACATGTCTTGGCTGGACAACAGCATGGTTATTATCTCACCCTTCCATCTGCATCAGGCTTGTTATGATACCTGAACATTAGCCGAGAATATTTTACTGACAAGGGTTATAAATTTGATCCAACCAAGCTGTAAAGGGCTGATTTATATGTAATGGACTGAATGAAATCCACATTTCTAAACATGGTGTTAAGTAGAAAAACACATTACCAATATAGCTCAAGATATGTTCCCATCTCAATAGGCTTACTATGTAAATACACTTTGAATTTGGAATCATAAATACCTTACTTTACCAGAAATAATGCTATAGAATTATTTTTGTCTTCACATGTTTGTAAATTATAGATGATGGTAAGTATGATGTACAAATGAAGTTTTCCCCAAGCCTAGGAAGATTTAGAAGCCAACTATGTAGGTTTTTATTAAAAGTTTTATAATATGAAGTTATCAGACTGAAAGCTCTACATTGCTATGCTTTTTGCTTTTACATTTGAGTCACTTATTTGTAAGGTATTTAGTTGTGTGCCAACCTTATAAAAAAACCAAGTTAAAGACTCACCATCACTGATACAAAGCTGAGTAAATTGTGGACTATAGTAAAACAAAGGAAAATCATGCCTTTAGTGTCTTCCTTACAGAGTGAAACATGACAAAGTTTGAGATCTATTTCACTTGTCCTTTGTTTCAAGAAAAACTTTGTTAGATCAGTAAACATTATTCATCAACATATTTTTTCTTGTTTTTGTTTGTTTTATTTCACTGTTTGTCTGTATATTTCAATGAGGGAGAAAAGGAAGCAACAAGTAGATCCTTTCCTAGATCTACTAGAAACCTGTCCCAAGTGTATCTCCTAGAGTGCGGTTATGCAGAAAACCACACCAAATCAAACCTTCCCACTGTTGTTAGAGAAAGAATATTGGTAATACAGAATCTCCCTGGGCTGTTTCAAGGATTATTCCCTGTTGCAAGGTGCCCTTCTGCCTCCACAGGAGTAGATGGTGGGCAATCTGCCTTTCCTATCTTCTTGTCTGACACTTCTTTTTTTTTTTTTTTTTTTTAAATTTTTCATTTATTTATTTGAGAGCGACAGACACAGAGAGAAAGACAGAGGGAGAGAGAGAGAATGGGCGCGCCAGGGCTTCCAGCCTCTGCAAACGAACTCCAGACGCGTGCGCCCCCTTGTGCATCTGGCTAACGTGGGACCTGGGGAACCGAGCCTCGAACCGGGGTCTTTAGGCTTCACAGGCAAGCGCTTAACCGCTAGGCCATCTCTCCAGCCCGTCTGACACTTCTTGACATACTCCTTGCCCCTTAAATGCAATGAACACATGGCAAATTGCCCAAAATATAGAACACAGCCATCAACTGCTCAATCACATTGACAGAATACTATACATCATTGTAAGCAAGCACTGAGTGTGAATTCCCCAATCCCCATGCTGAAGCCTTGAACCTCAGTGAGGTTTCTACTGTACGTAGAAAATAGCACCATAAGGAAACAATGTTAAATGTAATAGCACAGGGTAGTCTCCTGTTCTATTAGGATCCTTGCATGCTCACACACACCACAGAAGTCATGTAGTGACCGAAAGACCATGGCTGCAGCATGGTAATGGAAAGAGCTGCTGATAGAATGCCCTAGGCTGAAACCTTGATCATGGCTTCTCAGCCCCAGTAATGCACAAAAACAAGCTGCTACTGTTTAAGGCATCCAGGGTCTGACACTTTGCTCTGGCAGATTACCACCGTTGCTCTGCTAGTGTTTAGAAGTCTTAGGGTTAAACTCCCTGTGGAGTCCACCCTTCTTTCCAATAAAACAAATTAGCTAATCTCTGCTTCCCTACCCCATGGCTCTGGAGAACAGCCACAGTGTGGGAATTCATGTCTGAACCTGCAAGAATGTGTTCATTCCTGTTGTATTGTGCTTGACAATAACAAGCCACAGTCCAGTACACATGAAGAAGGAAGGAAGGACTGAAGGAGGAAATAAGGAAGGAAGGGAAAAGAAAAGACAGAGGGAGGGTGAGAGGGAAGGCAGGAGAGAGATGCAGTGACAGGGAAAAAGAGTGCATGGGAAGGAAGCAAGAGGGAAGGAAGCATCTTGCTGTAGGTGAGGTTACCTCACCTTGGCCTCACCACAGACAGGAGTTTCACAGAAATGCACACTTTAATCAGGGACGGTATTGTTTCCAACATATAAATGTGGCTTCTTGTCTCCAAGGTGCCAGGAGTCAGCCACATTCATCTGTGGAGGAACTTCTTGGTTTCTAGAGGAATAAGAATGACATCATTTTCATTGTGACTGAGAAAGGATCATTCAATAAATCAGAAATACACCAGCATATCAGATGAAAAGGGAAGAATATACATTTTGCCAGACAAACTTGCCTCTGTATGGGTCCCTTCAGTGATTAAAACCATCTGAAACTGAACCCCTGAAATTTGTTTTGACATATTATGCCATTTTGGGGAAACCTGGCTTCATAGCACCTTGGGGACAAGGTCAGCTTTTTATTTTTTCAGAAGTGAAAACTAGATTTGGAAAGTTGTATAACTTACACAAGCCCTCCATAGCTCTCTTATCTACCCAGGAAGTCAGGGCAGGGCGGGGGCGTCCTGAATGTTCTGACTCCCTGGGAGTGGGCCTTCTGCCTGGGGAGGTTTTTCTCATTGCTGGTCTTCATAGATCCAGGGTTGCTGTCAAGCAAGCAAGCTTAGCACATGTGTTCAGTGAGCAAACTTGCTCCTGTTGAAAAAAAAATATCAAATTATCAGGTAGATGATCCTGAAGTTATTTTAATTAAAGGCAATGGAGAAAAAAATTAGGCTTGTAGATGGGTTTCTTGGACTCATAAAATTAAAGAGCCTCTTCTGACAATATGCAGGTTAGAGGTAATTCCTGTAAATGCAGATGTAAATTAACTGTGTAAATTTCCCATGCATATTAATTACGTAATAGGCCCTCACTACATTATCTATTGCGTCCATAATGGGAGCTCTTATTAAAGGAAAAAGTTCTATAAAATGTGGTTGGAGTACATGGATGCCTTTTGCTTTAGATCCTCTTTGGCCTCAGAAACTCTGCTATGTAATTGCTCTTTGATGGACTCCCACCTCCAGCCTTCTATTTGGATAGCATTAAAAATACACCTAAGGGCCTCTATGTGGCAGCATTGGGAGTGTGATGAAGTCCCCATGGACTCATGCTCATTAGCATATTTAGATTAATAAGACAAGGACTTCTTTCTTGTTGGTGTTTTAGTTACAGGTTCTGGCTGTGTACTATAGAGGCTTGCCTCATTCTCATGGCAAGATTCCATCCTCAGGCTTCCGATTATTGGGAATAAAAAGCTTGAGCCACCACAACTGTCCCAGAATAATCTTTTAAGTTAAAATCATGTGAATTATTTGGAACAATGAAGTAATTTTACATTTCTATCTAAATTTTAATAGACATTGAAATCTAACTGGGTCATTTTGCCAGGCCCTACCTTCTCACTTTATTTTACAGTTTGACCAGTTTCATGATTAAAAGTCTCACAAAATGTAGTCATCCTCATTTTTCTACTTAAGAAATTAGGAGACTTGGGCTGGAGAGATGGCTTAGCGGTTAAGCGCTTGCCTGTGAAGCCTAAGGACCCCGGTTCAAGGCTCGGTTCCCCAGGTCCCACGTTAGCCAGATGCACAAGGGGGCGCACGCGTCTGGAGTTCGTTTGCAGAGGCTGGAAGCCCTGGCACGCCCATTCTCTCTCTCTTCCTCTATCTGTCTTTCTCTCTGTGTCTGTCGCTCTCAAATAAATAAATAAATAAATAATTTTTAAAAAAAAGAAATTAGGAGACTTTATATTACAAGTCCCTGACATTGGGTATGATTCAATATTTCTTATAGCAACCAAATTTAATATTAATTGTTTAGATAATTAGTTATATATATTTAATAACCCATAATTTGATGATCTCTCTCCTGAGCAGGAAATCATTTAGCATTATTCAAGTAGAAATAGGCTATATTGGTGCTGATGGAATTAGAGAAAAGGAAGATTCTGTGGGAAAATAACATGTAGAGAAAAGTTACTGGCATCATCCTTGCTGAAGGACACTGACACATGTATGAAGAATGTGTGATTTCAATGAAGAATCAAACAACAGCCAAAAAAAGAATCATTATTCCTGCATGATTTGTCGCTCAGTTTAAATATATATTTAAATATATATCTTACTTTTAATAAATTATCTAAACAGACTAAACACATTGTATTTATCGGCAATTACTTGTTCTAAATAAATATTATAATATCATGGTACAAATTGTTGACTGATCTTAGGCAAATGAAAATAAAGCCTAAAATAATTATAAAAATGTATAATCTACTTATATTACAATCTGCTCCTATAATTTTATGCATAGTATAAGTTAGGAAATTAAGGAATCAGCTGAAGAACAGCAGAAGAAGGCAGTTTCAAGTTCTACTCTTCCCACTTCATAAGGAATTTTTCATCATAAGTTCTAAGAGCAGTAATTCAAACAGTTGTATTCATGTGATAAAATATGCATTCAAATAAATGAAGTTGGACACACAAAATGTCATATAACAAGACAGTAGTCTAGGGAAGAATTGGTCTCCATTTCTTTCTCTTTCTTTTTGTAGAGTGCCTGAAGGACAAAATATAATTTGAGAGGGAAGCCTCAAGCTCTGTAAACATGTAGAGCAATGGCATTAAAGCCCTCACAATTCCAGAGGAGTCTGGTATAATATAGTGTATGTTCTCCTGAGAAGTCACACCACCATGCAGTCAAGAAAGCAAATGCTCAGATAGTGCTTGAATTAGTCACGATTTGACATTATCAACTTGTTAAAAGCCATTCAAATATTTCCATTTCAGTTTCAAAATCTCTATCAGTATGGTATGGCTAACAGCTATGCATTGGTTCTGGTAGTGATGTATGCGAAAGCTCTGTACAGCACTTACTGGAGGCCTCATGCCAACATTGGCTGTTGCAGTTGTAGCCTCTCTTCCCCCTGCCCATGGAACTGAATCCCTGTCTAGGAAGCAAACTTGGAGAGAAATGTAACTTTCAAGGGACATTATTCATGTGGGAAGCATTTTTTGCTTTTTGATTGCCTTATTTGTAAAACAATCAGTATCATTATTAATACAGAGTAAGGAAGGAGAGCAGTTAATATAGGTCAGATAAATAAATGGGTTAGGAGAACAAAATGTAACTAACAATAACCTATAAAATCTATAAAAAAATATCTACAAATAAGGATGGTAAGAGAAAATAGTTTAAAGTTTTAAGGTTACTTCAAAACTGAAAGTAGTAAGTAAGCAGACTTTTAAAAATTGCTTATGGTGCCAAACATCTCCACACCAATGAACTTCATCTAGATGTATTATTTAAAATATTGTCAAAGTGTAACCACAAATAATTATTATATTTTTTCTGGAAAGGTGAAACTTCCCCTGACATTGTTGTAATGAATGCTAATTTTTTTTATCTTTCTTGCTTCTCTCCTCTTCTCTCTTCTCTCTCTCTCTCCCTCGGGGTACCTTCCTGCTCTGGCTGTGCTCTCTGTGGATTAAAATAGTGGGTTTGCTCTGCAATGTGATTTATTCTGATGTGCATACTACTTAACCAGAGAGACAGAAACAATCTGCCATGGTCCAGATCTCTAAAGATGTTAGCCAAAATAGATGCTCTGTGCTCATGGGCTTACTTCCAGCATATGCTTCAGTTCAGTCATAAAAAGCTAAGACTATCATTTTTTTCTCAGTTTAATATCATCCTCTTGGTTATTTTCTTATGGGTCATAAATCAGTCTCTATATCATGTAATTGATGTTCACCAACACTTTTGCGGGAAAGACTATTTCATATTTCATGTTCGTTGCCTATGTTCCTCTCTCACACATGCCAAGGGCAGTGTCATATGGTGATAGCCTCAGTCACTCTAGAGGCCTAGACAACAGTGTTATTTGAGCTGAGGTAAGGGAATTATCTGAGTATGGGACCAGTGGGAAACATAGCAATATCCATCTCTATTGTAAAATACATAAAATAATAGTTTTCTCTGATGAAAGAAATCATGGTGCATATAGGAAGATATTTATACAAGTATGCAAGTCAAGTTTTAGAACCTTAAAACTGTTTCATTTTGAAACTATCATAGAATACATTTGAAGCACCTTTGAGCATTCTTTCACAAAACTTAGGTTCCTCTTCCACATAGGAGGAACTTACTCAGGCATATTTTGGTCTTGGTTTCTGTGATACTCTCAATTTAAAAGAAAAGGGTTTAGAATAACTTGTGATTTTGTAAAAAATTCACAAATTTCCCATCATACCTATGTTTGTATTGACTGAATAGCATATTAGAAATACTTGGAAATAGAGATTTATTGTAATGCTTAGAATTTCTTTGTTTGCACATTCTAAACAAAAATGTATTTCTATGTAGTTCTCATTTTTGCTTTTCTACTTACACTGATAAATAAAATTGATTTATTCTTGTACCTGATACTGTTATTTAATCTTTAAAATCAGGCAAAAACTCTTAGCAGCTCGCACAAAATTTTGTATGAGTATTTGATAATTGGAATAATGATTTAATTGGTATATTCCTGTTCCCACTGGAATGAGATTAAGGGAAATTTACCACACTAAAGGTTGTAAGTACATGGTTGTTGATGACATTTTACTCAGAAATCATCCATTATGTTCCTAAATAATCTAATGAATGCTGAAGTAACTTTTGTATTTAATGTCAATTTATATACTTTTAGTCATGGATATATATCATTCAAATTAGAAAGTGTTAAGTAGGTTAAAATGTGCCCACAAGACATATACATGTATACATTCATTCTGAAAGCTAAAAAAATTACATATTAAATACACATACACACTATTAATGTAAATAATCACTATCATACATGTGTTGAAATTGTAGATGTATTATATCTTCAGGAATTGAACAAGACGTATTTTGAGAAACTAGACCTAGATTTTGAAAGAGAGATGAAGTTAAGAGTGATATGAAAGTACACACACATTTACATAAATGATAATAAGTTAATGTGGACATAGAGAGAAATATAGTTACTGAACTTCCACATGAGAATAAGTATACGCTCCCCATCCTGCTACCTGTGGAACTTGTCAACACAGATCCAGAGATGAAATTCTATTTAGAGTCTCCCATTTGCAAAGCAAAATACTGTCTCAAAAAAGAAAGATAACAACAAAACAAAAAGTAAAGAGTATGTTGAGATTTTCCTCAATCATTTTTAGTCACTTCTTTGGCCTCACAGTGCAGTTGAAATTACCTCACTGAGACACAGTGATGTGGTGGATGATGCTTGGTTCTTATATGTGCATTGCAGTAAAATCTATTTTACATATTGCATCTGATATTTTGATATTTTACTGTGTGACTTGGACAACTCTTTGGGTTATGTTATAGAGCAAGAAATTAGTAGCCAAAGGTGATCACATTTAAAGAGGTTGCCTCCCCAATGGACAAACAAATCAGAATTAAATTCTCTGATAAACACATAAAATACATCTTTTAGCAGGGCCATAACTAGCTTTTCATATGTCCACTGTAATTTTGCTCTATTGTTGCATTAGAATTGAGTAAAACTTAAACAAACAAATATTTGATCTTAATTTCTAAGGACCATACATGGCTCAAATAATTTTATTTTCTTGGCTTAGTGTTTGATTTGAGAAAAGATGGCATTGCAAATAATTATTTAATAAGTGAAATTCACCTTGAGGCTTCTAGCTTTTCATGATAATTGGTTAATAAGAGTTTTGTGGAGAAGAATAGAGCTGCAGGCAAGTGTGTTAGTTCACTTCCCACCGTATGATGTCTCAGTCTATCTGCTGAATCAGCACCCTCAGCACACAGGGATATCGGTCTACCGTGGCTGTCTTTTTGTGGGGTCACAACAGGCTCCCCTGACAGAGAGGAGGGCATGATGCATTTCATTTTGTTTATAACAGCTCTACCTTGAATACTAACAATACTGACTTCTTGTTGACAAAGGTATGTTATAGTGTGCATTAAAATTTTCAAAGTAGTAGCACTAATGGGATCTTGCTTTCTCTCTGCCCTTTATCTATCTCCCATCTATTATCCCCCTCATCCACCATCTATTTAACTATCATTCTATCCATCTACCCATTTATCATCTGACTGCATGTCGGTCTACCTACCTACCCACATATATATATCCTTCACATATATAAATATCTATGGATACACCTATACCTATAATATACATTATAAGTATATATGCATGTATATATACATTACACACACATACCATATATATATATATTTTATATATATATGTATATGTATATGTATTTATATATTTCTTTTATATATGAGTAGAGATAACTTATTATTTTAGAAAATGGATCACAAAATAATGTATGAAACATGTCGCTGTATCTCCAAAATCAAGTGAGCAAATGAGAAATGGGTGTAACATATAGTGTCATTCTAACCTCGGAAAGCAGTGAGAGAGAGAAGATCAGGTGAAGTTTCTATTTTAGTCTGGTTGTGATACTATGAAAAAATAACATGAACTAGGTAGCTTGTAAACAACAAAGCAATTATTTTTCAGCTCCAGAAGTTAGGGGTTCTGAAATCAAAGTGCCAACAGATTTTACTGTAGAGAAGCTATTGTCTGGTTAATAGATGCTGTGTCCTCATGTGGTGGGAAGGACTCATAGATACTGGTGTCTCTCATGAGGGGCACTGACCCCATGATGAGTCCTGCACTCTCATTGGAAGGTCCATCTAAAAGCCCAACACCTAGCAGGTTCATCTTGGAGCTTAGGATTTCATTGTAGGAACTGGGGAAGGTATAAGTATCCAATCAACAGAATATGGATATGTCTGCTCATCAGAAGTGCAAGGGAATATTGACTGCATCTCAGTTTTAGGCTTCAGAGTTTCTTTTACCAAATAGGATAGAAATGATGGGCTGCTCATGGTGTGCACACCTTGAATCCCAGCACTCAGGAGTCAGAGGTAGGAGTATCACTGTGAGTTCAATGCCAGCCTGAGACTACATAGTAAGTTCCAGGTCAGCCTGAGCCAGAGAAAGACCCTAACTTGAGAGGAAAAAAAAAAAAAAAGATTGGAGATAAATATTGGAGAAAATTAGCAGTTTCTGTCACAGATATTAAATCAAAAGTCGTGTGTTCCAGGGCCACTGCCCACCAGTCACTCCATTTACAACGCAAGGGCACAGTCTTGCCTTCAAAGCACCTGACTTTTGTACTCTCTACAAGTTTCCCAGACTTCTAACGTAGTGACGGATGAAAGACATGACATGTCATTTTTGATCCAGACCCTTTTCCAAACTACCATTTTCCAGCCATTTTTCCATGACACCCTGTTAATTTTAATAGGAAATACAAATAGAGACAACTGGATTCTGAAATGTGTCAAGATATGATGTATTTTATTTATTCATGAATGAATATTCCTTTATGTTAAAGCATTTTTAAAATAAAGTGCTATTGTAAGCATTTAAATAAGCCAAAATGAGTGGTAAAGCCATAAGTAGGAAGTACATGTGACATGAATATACAACAAGTTAGTTTTCTCTTATCCACTTGGGAACAGTTAGGAACATATCTACTCTCCTGTGGAGAAGACTCGCCAGGTAGAGTTACTTCCTCTGAAGATATGTAGAGAATTCTCATTTGTAACTGGATGAACTTCCCCTGAATCTTGGTTATATAGATTTATACTCTTACAAACATATGTATTGTCATCACTCTAATATAAATTAACATATGGTATATATGCATGAATGTATAGTTAGTATCTGTTAATTGTTGTCTTATTTTATCTATGTTTTCCTTATGACTAATGACATTGTGATAACTCATTAACATCTATTCATGTTTATTCATCAAGTTTACAGTGGTTCATTGCTATAAAGAGGGCCAATTTTTATACTTTATTTTTTCTAGACTGTTGTCTGGTTGATTAAATATACCTACTTACTTGATATTAAGGTGGTTTAAGTAGCTATTTATGATTTTAAGTATTTCTATATTTTTGTATTTAAGTCTTCCTTTCAGTAGATCTTTCCCTTGGTCTTCATTTTTTAATATTTTATTTATTTGAGAAAATGAGAAAAAAAAATGGGTATGCTAGGGCTTCCAGCCATTGCAAACAAACTAGATGCATAGCCACTGCAAAAAAAAAAAAAAAAAAAAAAAAAAAAAAAAACCTCCAGATGCATATTCTACCTTGTGTATCTGGCTTATGTGAGTACTGGGGAATCAAATATGGGTCCTTAGTCTTCACAGGCAAGCACCTTAACCACTAAGCCATCTCTCCAGCCCATGAATTTTTATTCAACATTTTATCAATGTTATTGGCCTGTATAGACATAAAACTTCTGCTTTTGTTTTATTCACATTGATTTATTTGCTTTTAAAATGTATATGTTAGTTATATTATTATAAATCACCTCATTTAAAATTAGGAATTTAATAGTTTATGAAATTAGATAGTTGAGAAGTTATTATAAAAATATAAAAGTTAGATTACTGAAAAAATTGGTAACAATCAGAAAATAGTACTCTGCATCCAATCTCAAGTACTCTGAGCCCAAACTTAGTTTAGTATTGCTTCTGTTGTTCATTATGTTTAGCCAAAATAGAATGCTTATATCTATATATATTTGGATATATAGAGAGAAAGAAACAGCATAATATTCATAGAAGAAACAATACATGGAACATAACCCAGGGAATTTACTGTTTGTGGCTTTTTGACAAAAGGACTTCACGAGGCTCAACAAGAATACATTTTTCCATAGCAGGTTTTACTCTAGCTTCTGTGGACAGAACTGGGTAGTCGTCTGTGACATTCAGTCATCCAGATGGCCAACATCACAAAAATTTGGATGGAAATTAGGACATGCACATGAGCTGTGATGCATCACAGCTTGATATGCTGAAATAATTTCACATACCCTGCTTGAGAGTACAAAAATTTTTCTCATTTGCCAACGTAGGGAGAAGTCATATTCAATTTTGATATACATTCCTCATATTTTCAGTAGGTAAGATTTGTTGGAATGTTGTCTAATGCTTTCCTTTGTCTTATAAGGTGTAATTTAGCCTTCCTTCGTGAACTAAATAATCCTGCATAACTTATTTGCTTCCTAGATATGTTCCCCACTTTAGTAACAAGTATAATGTTCAATAGTTTGTAACAAAATGAATTCTTGTAAATATTTTTCAGGATGAAATACAATATTACTAAGTAAGTATTGGGAAAGTAATACACAGAGAAAAATATCATCTCAATCCCTGGTTCAAATGTTATATCTATTGGGTATAAAATTAAAGGTGTCACTTCTTACCTTCCCATTTTTATTTTATTTGCTAACAGGGACAGAGAGAGAGGAAAGAGGGATAGAGAGAGAATGGGTGCACTAAGACCTTTAGCCACTCCCATGAACTCAAGATGCATTTTGGGTATCTAGCTTTACGTGAGTATCAGGGAATTACAATCAGGTAATGAGGGCTTGTAGGCAAGCACCTTAACCATTGAGCAATCTCTCCAGTCCCCACAGTGTCACTTTTAATCTGAAATTTATTTGTATTTATTTGTCCTTAAGAAAAAATTTTAAAATGTGAAGTAAAATGTATATAGTATATGCTTGACTCTGGAAATAATTATTTTATTAAATTATAATCTTTAGCAGCCTAAGGATCACCTCTTTGGAACCATACACCCATAAATTTATAATAAAATATAATAAGTATAAGTAGAGATATGACCTTATTATACTTTTCCACATATGGTTGTTAATCTGTCTTTCTGAAACTGCATGCTGTACCAGAAGCTAATTTGAAAATGTAGAATGACGTGAAACTAAGAGTATCCTGGTGGGGGGGGGGGACATGAGGTTATAACATTTTTTTTAATATTTTTTTTTGTTCATTTTTTATTTATTTATTTGAGAGCGACAGACACAGGGAGAAAGATAGATAGAGGGAGAGAGAGAGAATGGGCGCGCCAGGGCTTCCAGCCACTGCAAACGAACTCCAGACGCGTGCGCCCCCTTGTGTATCTGGCTAATGTGGGTCCTGGGGAACCGAGCCTTGAACCAGGGTCCTTAGGCTTCACAGGCAAGTGCTTAACCGCTAAGCCATCTCTCCAGCCCATAACATTTTTCAAATTGGTTCTTGTTTCCTGTTTTCAATGTAATCACAAGAATCTGCAGTTTTCAATCACTGCATCCTGACCTTCCCTCATGTATCAGACAGCATTGCATTACTATAATGAAGCACCAGAACCTTCAAAAACAAAGGGCTTTTTAGCTTGTACTTCTGCAGGTTTTAACTTAAGATGAGGCAAGCCCGCATGCTGCCCAGGTAGGAGTGCTGACGGTGGTGGTAAGAGCAGCAAAACAAGCCCCAGGAAACCCAGGGGAGAGAGCAAAGGGATCAGACCCACCATATCCCAGGCGGGCATGCCTGCCATCACACTCCTGAGAGCCCACAGCACCACCCTGGTGCATGGGCTTTTGGGAGACACTCAAGGTCCATGAAAAGAGAGCATACCATCCTCATTCTACTACGAATGTTCAGTTTTTCTTGTGGCTCAGTAAAAGTTGATTGTGTCTTTGAACCACATTTCCCTTATCCATGTGTGTGTTGAGGGGCATCTAGATGAGCCCATTATCGTCTGGAGGTGTATAAAAGCCAACGTGGCCTTGAGCCCCCTGGAGCCCATGCAGCCAATGTCTCAGTGAACAGGACCTTCCTGGGCTTCTTGCCCTGTCCAGTGCCTCGTCCCTCCCTTCCACAGGTGTTTCCCCTCAGGAGCACTAGCTGGTAACCTGCCCTGAAAGAGCCTCTCCCTCTGGGTGCTGACTTCTTTACAAGCCTCCAGGAGACAGCAAGCTAATCTAAAATTTATAAAGGACATACATAAGCTCCCTTCAGCCAGGGTCTTTTGAA
Source organism: Jaculus jaculus (assembly GCF_020740685.1). NCBI lineage: Eukaryota > Metazoa > Chordata > Mammalia > Rodentia > Dipodidae > Jaculus > Jaculus jaculus. Next base: position 3,257,969 of record NC_059120.1, on the reverse strand, counting down.
CATGGTGGAGTATTTTGCAACTACTGTTTGTACATGGAGAAAATAAAATCCAGGCATATTTATTCTTGAAAGTTTCAACAGTATTTGAATTAGATTACCTTCGATGGTTGTACTATTAGGAACACAAGAAGAGAGCTCGTTCTGTAAACAAGTGGCTAAGAAGAGCAGGGAAAGGAGCTCAGGGCTCATTTGATAGCCTGATGGAAAACCACAAGGTTAAAAAGTTGGTCTATCTACGGCATTTATTTTGAAGAAAAGATCATGTACAGAAATATTTGCTTTTATTTTTCTACAATTTCGTTTGTGAAACTGTCCATCTTATTGATGCAAGGCTATACCAAACAGGTATTGGCCCCATTTTTATGTAGGTATTGGGCAAATAAGCCTTATTTGTGAATTATATTCTGTGATTTTTGAACGCTGTTTCAGTAATAAAATATTTTAAGGTCTACAGTAGTATAAAAAGTCATTTTCTAATATATTTTATGTTCCAATCAATTGAAAAAGAATCAATGATTAAGATGGCTCCTGTTATAAGAATTATCAGACTTCTAGAACTGCAGACAGTCAATGTGTTGTACTTATATTGCTATATTTAAAGGTACATTGGAGAGCTATGTAAAAGTCTGATTTAATGAAATTACAAAAATGCAGTGTTCTCATGAAGCATGTTCAGGTTCCTTATAATTACGGGGCTATGTTAGAGTTGGACTTCAGGAGAGAAATAGAATGTTTCCATAGAGTGGAAAGTAGGATACATTTACTATCAATGTCAGGTAAGAAATATTTGGAAGAAGCAAGAAGGGACTGGAAAACAATACTGGCTGAGGACTTTATTTTATACTTTATAGTGGCCATTTAAAGTTAATAAGCAAGAAAAAAAGGATGTTAAATCTGTTTTAGAAAGCTTGCAGCACTAGGAAACCTGAGGGAACAAGAATGGAGAACAGCAGTGTTGATGTCCAAAATATTATTTATTTGCTGGGAACACAAAGAATTGAGTTTCCAGTGAAGGAAGTCATTATGGTTATAGCTAAAGGTTCATTTGAGGAATTCCAGTAGAATTTCAAAGGAGATCGACAGCTAGCCTGACAGAGTGTGGACGAGGGCTGACGGAGAGACACATCAGTGTGACTGGGTGTTGCTTTCACTGATGAAGAAAGCGTGGCTCCTGGGAATGGTGACAGCCTGCGTATGACAGCAAGTGCCGGGGAGCTGACTCCCAAGCAAAAAAGAACATAAGCAAATATTAAATAAGTTAAAATTGATTTATACTCAGAGCTTATTGACATCTAAAGTATAATAATAGAAAGTGAGGTATATATGGGTGGAACTAAATTGCCCTTGTCATTTGATACCTCCCATGTCAACTGATACTGTTATTAAAATGAGTATAATATATATATATATTGTATATATATATATATATATATATATGTATATATATATATATATACATTTTAGTATTGGGAGAGAATCACTTCTCTCAGAGTACTTTTATTTTTACATAACAGTGATATTAATTTTACATTTGTTTACTTTAATTACTTATGAACTCATATTTTGTTACCAAGTTTTGAAATAAACACTTTGGATTCCATCATTCATTATTCCATTTGCTCACTGGTAAAGTGATTTCAACTCATCTTCTTTCTTATAGCCTTTTGTTTATGATTTCGAAATCTGTGATTGTCATTTTCTCATCTCAGTCGGTTAAACATTGACTCTACCCTATTTTGTGTCCAGGAAACTTCTGAGAAGCTTACAAGGGGTTTGATCACTTAGACTGCTTTTGTGGAATCTTTCCCCGTGCTTGTTTTAGAAATCCTGTGTTGTTTCTTGCACTTTTATAGCACTGGCCCAAGGTATATGTCATATCTAGACTTGTATTTGGGATGCTCTGTGCCTCTTGAACTTAGAAGTTAGCAATTTGCTAACAAACATTAAGAAGTGAACACTCTGTGTATGAATGTAGTGTGTGTGCATGTGGTGCTTGCAGCGTGTGCATTTGTGCTGTGTGCACCTGGGTGTGCAGATGTGTGCATGTGTCAGAGGGAGAAGGCCAGATGTTGTCTTCTATCACTCTTTCACCTTGTTTCCTTGAGAGAGAGCCTCTCACGGAACTTGGAGGTCACCGCGGACTTCAATAGAACAGCTGCTCAGGGAGCCCCGGCAGTCCTTCTGTCTGTGTCCCTCAGTGCTGGGATACAGGCAAGCGAGGCCGAGCCTGGCTTTTTATTATTATTATTATTATTATTATTATTATTATTATTATTTAATTTATTTATTTGAGAGCGACAGACGCAGAGAGAAAGACTTATAGAGGGAGAGAGAAAGAGAATGGGCGTGCCAAGGCTTCCAGCCTCTGCAAACGAACTCCAGACGCGTGCGCCCCCTTGTGCATCTGGCTAACGTGGGACCTGGGGAACCGAGCCTCGAACCGGGGTCCTTAGGCTTCACAGGCAAGCGCTTAACCGCTAAGCCATCTCTCCAGCCCCGAGCCTGGCTTTTTGTATGTGAGCGCCGAGTATCAAACTCAGGTCCCCCTGTTCCTGCAGAAGCACTCTTGCCCACTGAGCGAGCCACCTCCCCCACACCCCACCCCTTCGCACAAATCTCTGATCTCATCAGATGTTGCCTCTCCCCCACCTCCGTATTCTTTCCTCCTGTACTTGAGTTTTGTACTCCATCCCTCCATTTCCTTAGACTTCTCTTTAATGTTCTTTCATTCTTCTTGCTGCTCACTGAAAAAGTAATTTCTCTATATCTAGCTTTTCAATTGATATATTGACTCTTTTACTCTTTAACATAGTTAACAACATTTGTGAAATGTACAATGTTTTTATTTTTTATTTGCAATGACAGAGAGAAAGAAATGGAATGAGAATGGGCATGCCAGGACTTCTTGCCATTGCAAATGAACTCTGGATGCATGAGCCACGTTGTGCATCTGCCTCTAAATGGGGATTAGAGACACATACTCAGGCCAGCAAGTTTTGTAAACAAGTGTCCTTAATCACTGAGCCATTTCTCCAGCCCTACATTTTTTTTATTACATAAATAGTTATGTCTCTCAATTTTAGTAGTTACCTTTTCTTTTCTTTTCTTTTTCTTTTTTCCTTTTCTGTTCCTTCATCCCCTGTCCGGGTTCTAGGGACCATACCCAGGGACATGAGTTTGTGAGGTAAACATATGGCTCAAGCAAAGGTCTTCCATCCTAGTTAAAAAAAAAAAAAAAAATCAAACCTGCTATTACTTTATCATAAGGAATTATTCAAGACTCAGCTGATAAGGACTTAGAAGAACAGGTCTTATGTTTAAGTTTCATGTGCTGTTACGTTGCAAAGTAACATTTAATATTCCCAGCCTACGGAAATGAAATGTCTCACAGTGATTGTTTTTTTAGTTATTGATCTTGAAAATTGCATGGATGGATAAATTTATATGAAATGAAAAAGACATTTTTCAAGTGGGGATAGTATATGTTTTACCTCAGATATTTTATTTTATTTTACTTTTAATTTAATGTATTAGTTTTCATTTCAGTGAATACAGGCAGTTTGGTACCATTATTTAGGCTCATCTGTGATCTACCCCCTCCCATTAGACCCTCCTTGTTAATGAAAATGGGTCGTGCATTGTGGAGTTAGCCCCCAGTTATTAGTATGATAAATGTCTCTGCAAATCATGACCCAACATGTAACTCTGACATTCTTTCCGCCCTCTCTTCCGCAAGATTTCCCTGAGCCATGTTGGGTTCATTTTTGGTCTGCTTCAGTGCTGAGGTGTTGGGGGCCTCTGAGGCTTTGGCTCTCTGATTTGGTAGGAGTTGATTTTTCTCTGCGTTGATCTCCTTCCCCTTTGTGCTGGTATCCGGTTCACAGGAAAACATCAACCTTGCTAATTTCGCCAGTTGTCCTTAGTTTCAGTTGGGCCCCTTTTGTGGTATGTTGGGGCAGCTCTCTTCTTAGGATCTGCATCTACCTTTTTTTCCCCTTGTTGTTTGTAGTGCAGCTAGGCGGTTGCCATCTTGACTGGAAGTACCTCAGATATTTTAGTTCAAATACATGCAACATATATTTTTGAGATATCCTAATTGTCACATGATGCTTCCAGTGCTATTAACTAATTATATTTTTATTTACTATCTTCAACAAAATAATTAATGTTTTACAATATTTTTTCCTTTATAATTAGCTTATGGATTTCTGATCCCAAGATTACATATATGGAATGATTGACTATAGGTATATTTTAGCACTTCCAACTAAATATATTTGTGCATTGGTTTTAAGGACTGCATATTTCTATTAGTTCTCAAATATAGATTTGTGCCACATTTTAGACTTACACAGTCAGCAAGCACAGGAAACTGAAGTGTTAAACAGAAGAATTTTTGATCAAGGCGCTCCTGATAGTGAGTGCTGATGGAGCATAAATGAGAAGCCCATGACTCTTTGGGGAGAAGAGAAAACAAGTACAAGAAGCATAGCCATTAGGAACGAAATTTCAATTTTGCAAGTACAAGAGAAAACATTAAGCTATAATTACAAAAGTTATTGGAGACCTCCAGAAAGCTTGAAGCCAATTTAATTAATGCAATTTCCTTTCCGGTGTACATTATAAAAAGCAATCAGTAATTTGAGGATCAGCTTTCAATGTTTATGAATTTGGCAATGTACATTTTTTTTTAATTCAGGAATTTTTTGTTTTCATGGAATTTAAAAAGAATATTACAAAGTTATATCTGTAAAATTAGATTCATGTTTTATTATCCTGTTACAGTTTACAACATAAATAAATCATCACATTACTACAAAGAATCAAACATTTATGAAAAAAACTTAATACAAAATTATTTTGACAGGACTGAGAAATAAAGATTAGGTTCTCAAATTTATCTTCTTGGGTTTGAATGTCTACGTAGAAAAAGAACATCCTTCCAACGTTACTGAGATAAGTATGCTGAAATTGCATGAGATATGGAAGTCTGAACTGAACAGATGATTGCTGAGCCATAGGTATTTTACCATGCACCATACAGCCAAATGTCTTATCCAAAGAAGTTTCAGGGTTAATTCAAAAGGACCCAATAATGGAAGAAAATGTATTCATCTCAGTAGAATAGCTATTTCCTTGGCTATAGAATGTTACTATTGTAGCTATTATTGAATACAGAGAGTTAGAGAAAGGTATATATTTTTATTGGTAAGGAGGAGATGGATAATGGTATGTACTCAGCAGGAACAAGCAGATTTATGATGTATATATATAATCCCATGTAAATATGTTGATTCTTCCTCATGGGAAAGTAATTTTAAACACTGAAGTGACTTAAATGATACATAAGGAATGTTTTATGTCAATTAGTTTTTGATTAAACTCTCAAACTTAATCTATTAGATAATATGGTGATGTCACTAGGCAAAATAATTATTCCAAAATGTAATCAACCAAATGTTTCTTTGATTAATATGTCTTTAAGCATTTGCTTAGTAGATAGATACTACCATGGCAACTGCTCTTTGTTCTTTCCCAGTGTCATTATTTAGAGGCCAGTAGAAGGGTAACATCTAGAGAATTCCATCAGGATAGACTCAATCTAGTATTTGAAGACAAGGATAATCTAAGAACATGGTTGCATAGTTATTACACATAACTATTGATAGTTATTAATTGAAGTATTTTCATTGCTTACAATGGTTCACTACCCCACAAAGTGAGTTTCTGATTTCCTAAAGTTGCATTTATTTCAAGATGTTATGTTGTCCAATAAAATCATTTGGGATATCAGTGTGAATGTTTGCATGCTATTTCTTTTTAATTTCCCAGCCTTTTTTTTTTTTTCATTCATTTCCCTACCTATCCATCCACACACTATAGTCCATGATCTTCTAACCATGCTTTGTGAGGTTAGTACAAAGAGGTGATCCTTTCTGTAGAGCTCATTGTCCTATGAACTATGGGCTAGCAAAGGGCAATGAAGATCCATGGTACAGCTGAGTGTCCCAGCCCACACCTAAGATCCAAAGAAGCCTGACTTCGATACATCCTCATTACATCCACGAAATATTTTATAATAAATATCATCTTCAGGAATAATAACAATATAGCCAAAATATATGCAAATTTTAAAATTAACATCAGCTCTTTATTCCTATGTCTGAAAGAAAATCATTTAACATGTTTATAGAAATGAAAAATGTTAAGAGCATTCTCCCCCCACACCCAGAATATGAAGGCTACTCAAATTCATCAACCTGTGTGATGGTTTGAATAGATGGCCCCCAATATATTTAGTTTGTTTATTTGTTTGCGGTTTGCATCTGCAACCACCTGTCTGGAGGCAGTGTCACTGAGTGGATCTTAAGGTGTGGTGGTAGGTTTCAGATTTCAATCTAAAGATATGCAAAATGTGCCTAGCTGGAGTTCCTGAAGTGTGTGGTGCCATGTGGCTTTTGGCTTTTAGGCTTGTGCTTCTTCCTCTCTGCTTGGTCCTGGGAAAGCAGGCCAGCTTCTTCTGCTATTATGGAACTTCCCTGGGTCTGTAAGCTTCAATAAATATCTCTTCTTCCATAACTGTGCCTGGTCTGGAAGTTCATCTCAGTGAACTTGAAGCTGTCTGCTACAACCTGTTATTATTATGCACCAATGAGAATGTTTTTTAGTATGGAAAACAAAGTGGACGAGCTTGAGAAGCAATTAAGAAAATCAGTCAGTATAAAATACTATTCAAGCGAGATTTGAAGCAAGGTAATTGGTTGTAAATTATGGCACCTTTATCTTCAAAGTTTATGAATTGAATAAGTTGTACTTCCTAAAATTGTTTTCATCTAGCCATTCCTTTTTTTTTTTCCTGTAGAAGAAGTGGATATGGTGTTAAAGTATGCATTTTTGTCTTGTTTGTTATCTGAGGTATGTGAGATTAATCTAATCTTTATATACCATTGAAATGCAGTTCATGAAGTGAAATTTTTATCATCTACTTTAAGTAGAACTCTCATTAAGGTTAATAGAAATTGAACATATACAGACACTCTTACACCACAACAAAATTTAAATCCCTAATATTTAGGATGTTATTGAATATGAAAAATTCATAAGTCAAGATCTCAAAATTTAAAAAGAAAATATACAATTTAGTTTATAAATCAAACCAACCTTTTCCATGTTTATAGGACTTGGTATGTGTTCATCAAATGTTTCAACAATGAGTAAATTAGATCTCACTGCTTTGAGTGTCATATACCAGGCATTGAATGAATGTCAGGAGTGTGTAAGCAAATGTGATGCAGTGTGAAATCTATTAAAATATCTGATTGGGCTCTAGAAAGGCAAAATATGTTCTCTTCTCCTTTGGTAATATGTCATTTGAATTCTATTGAGTGTTTATTTTTCACATTTTAAAAAAGTTTTTTGCTTTAGAGATTCATGTGCATTTCAGCATTTTGACCTTATATTTTCCACATTAGCCTTCCTTCTCCCCCAGTACATCTCAGCCTCTTCTTCCCACACCTACTATTATGACACCTCAGAAGAGAATGACTCCCCTTCCTTTCAGCATGTCAGCATCATGAAGAAGACAGTGGCCCCACAAGTTCCTCCCCTAGCCATAGGAGAGTGGTGAAAGGCTGCATCCTGGGCAGGTCTGTTCAGGTAGGCAAGGCTGCTGTGAGTTCATGGCTTTGTCATTTCTGGGAGACAGAGTTACACTGAACTCCTTCCAACCCACCATCACTTATGAAACTGTGTCTACTACTCAGTTTTAGGAATCCTTTCCAGACATTCCCCCTCCCCATTTTTAACTGTTTTAGGTGCCAATTATAAAGTAAGTCAGCTATGTCTTAGTGATTTAGGGTACCCATACCAAGTGTCAGAATGGACAGCAGCGAGACAGAAATCGCTTTTCTCATGGATTTGGAAGCAGGCCGAATAAGATGAGCATGGCAAGAAGGTTAGTTAGTTTCTCCTGAGGCCCCTCTGCCTGGCTGGCGGATGGCGGCCTTCTCATTCCCATGAGGTCTCTCTTCTCTGCTGTGTGCTCCTGTGCTCTTCCCTTGGTAACACTGCCAGTGCTACTGGATTTCAGCCCCAAGCTGATGTTCTCGCTTAACCTTCTTTACCTCCTTAAAGGCTTTAGCTTCACATGCAGCCTTGTTGGGCATTAAGGTTCCACATCAATTTTGGATGGACAGACCATCAAAAATAGTAGGTTGTTATTTAATGCTTATATTGTGACTTGACAAGATAAAATTTGATCTCATCCACAAGTTGTTCAATTTAGTAGGTTCAATTATGTATATTGAAGCCTGATTTTGCACACCCATTGTGTAAATGTGAATTGAAGTAGATATTAGTGATTGGCACTGTGTCTGAGTGGCTTAGCATTAAAGCCTTCAGATCTACATGAGGCTGTCTTGAATTTTATCTGAGCTCTACCACTTATTGGCTGAGTCACATTTCAAAGTTACGTAACTATATTATTTTTCAATTTTGTGTGTAAAATATGTATGAGTAATGCTATGAACACCACTCATGAAGAATTAGAACTCCTATCAGAGACCAAACACATTTTAAATACTAACTCTTTCTATTATTGAGGATATTTTTTCTACCCATTTTACAGAGCTAAATATAAACTCAGGTTATTTCTAAGCTGAGGGGGAAATTTTGTAGGTAATGTTTGCAATTGCAAGTTAATTATTTGTATGGACTTTAATCCCAGGCTGCCTTGGATTGTGTTCCATTACCTCATAGTTGTTCTGGGTGGGCTCTGGCTAGTCCATTAAATCAACGAAACCAAGGTTGTTTGTTGAGAATAATAGAGAACTTAAAGTCTTGTATGTCAGTGGTGTTAAGGGTCAAATGCTGTGGAATAAAACAGTTTTGTTGAGCAAAACATGAATGGTTATTCGTACAGATTTTACTTACATAAATGTTAGTATAAACTTACCTTATTTATTCAGGGTCTGTTTAATTTCACCCATCCTGAATAAGTCAGCCCTTTTACATAGACATGTCTGTAATTCCAACTGCCCCTTGTGTTTTCTATGCGGTGCCTAGTTCTGAGCAGGGGTGTGGAGAATGTACTTGGCACCCGAAGTAGCCTTTGCTCATCTGTTTGAAGCCAGGGTTGATGCTAAGCAGCATCGAGTCTCATCTAGAACTGTGTGAATGCAATGAGGCTTGGCTGCTATATTTTGACAGAAAATTTACTCCACTAAGGACTGTCCACTAATGATTGGGTGTGCAGCAGTAAAAATTCTAAAGAAAGAAGCCATCATAAGGAAAACATATAGACAGATGTTGTTAGAATATTTGAAATGAGGACTCTGTCACTAGTGGTAGTGCGTATTTAGAAATTTCCACTCAATGCCACGACTTTCAGCAATGCCACATCCAGTCTGTCTCTTGGTACCCACTTCTGCAGAAAGGAAACAGCATATGCACCATTCTCCATACCCCTTATTTACTGTAGGAGCTGCACGGGATGAAATATCAACATATTTGCAGTGTTGGAAGAACAATTAAATGTCAAGAAGTAGGTTCAGAATCAATAAGGAGAGAAGTGGTTGTGATCTTCATGCTAAGTAACTAATGATGCACCCTTTGTTAATACTGAACCCAATAAAAGTGCATTCTGTACAGAACTGAAGCACAATACTTCCTTCCTAAGTTGACCGGAATGTCTGTGTTCGGACATTGCTGATGAAAGAGTGGATGACACAAAGGGAGCCTTTGGGGCTCAAGGCCACAGGGCTGTTGTTTGATCCCAGCTGCATGAACCGCATGAGCTTTTGCTCAGACACTCAGCAATCCAATGGCTCTTTCAGTCAGTCTATCTTCTCCCGTTATTGGTGCACTAACAGAACCTAAGTTTCTCTCCATGCCTGGAGAGAGGATTAGAGGCTTTCTTTTCTTTAGGTAGCTGTGTCTGGTTTCTGTATTAGGAGGGCTTATTTTTAATAACCAAAGAGAAGGAAGCAAGGTAAAAATGTTCTTTATAAAAGATTGGAAAGGTGATCTTATTTGTGATAAGCAATTCTTTTTTCCACAAAACAAATGGTGCAGACATAATTACCTATCACATCTCTACATCCAGCTGAAAATCAGGTTATGACTAGAACAGTTTTGAATAAAATGAATGTAACATGGAAGGATTTTTCTCTTCCTTTAAAAAATTTTTTGTTGAGGTAAGCCCAACAGGCTGATCTTTTTTTTTTTTTTTTAATATGAGAGAGTGAGAGCAAGTGAGCAAGCAGTGGGGAGGGGAAGACATTTGGCATGCCAGGGCCTCCAGCCACTGCAGTTGAACTACAAATGTGTGTACCATCTTGTGTGTATATGCAAGCTTGAATACTTGTGTCATGTTATGTGAGACCTGGAGAGTCGAATATGGGTCCAGAGGCTTCACTGGCAAGCACCCTAACCACTAAGCGATCTCTCCAGCACTTTTCTTCCCTTATGATACTGTCCATTATATCTTACTGCATCAATATATAAAAGTTTATAAAAATATAGCCCTTGGATTTTTCTTTAAGCTGAAATTGAGTCCATAAGCCATCTGATCACACAATTCCTGTATAGGATGCTGTCCACAACAACATTGAGCCTAACACTGTAGACTGGATCTCATGGGAATATTCCACAGTAAGCCTCAGGAAACGGACACATGGCCAATGTGCTCAAGCATCATGGTGTTTTCTTTTTTGCTGATGATCATGGTTTAAAGTGTGCTCTCATGTGCATGATGTATGAGATACTTTAGGATTTTAAAAATACATAAACACATCTTCATACATGTATTACTTTCATACTCCATTGGAAATAAAATTTTAGTAAGACTCAATGTGGTAGTTTTGAGTGTAAAATGTCCCCCAAGGTCTTGTGTGTTTGTGATTAGCCTGGCAGCACTTAATCTCCCATTGGTGGAGCCTTTGGGAGATGGACCCTTACTGGAACAGGTGTGTCACTGTGTGTGGACCTTCAGGTTCATGAATCTAGCCCCACTTGCCACTGCTCGAGAGTTCAGTATCTCTTCTACCCTGCTGTAGAGATGTGATATCTGGTAATATACTCAGGTCATGCTTTTTACACCATGATGAAGCTTCCTTTGAAGCTATAAACTGAAATAAACCCTTTCCTTTCATAAGCTGCTTCTGGTCAGGAGGTTTGTTACAGCTGTTGCAAGGAAACTGCTACACTCACAGTTAAGTTGCAGGTCTCTTACTGAACCGGCTCTGACAGAGGGTCAGTCTGTTCAGTTCTCTGAGCCCAAGAATCCACATCTGATTTATGGGAATTTTAGAGGATTAGAGAAGATACATGTAAAAAATAAATCTATCAGGTCATTAGGATAATGCACTATTCAAAGAAAGTATTTGACTTCAATATCTATAAATTGCCCCTTCATAATATTTTTCACTATACCGTATGAGAAGTAATCTTGATATACATGAATTTTGTGTTTCATAACAGATGCCATATTCTTTTATATCAGTTATTACTGGTCAGTCCTCTAAAACACAAGACCTAGCTTCTTTCCTATTAGTCTTAATACTGTGTGTTGGCTGGGACTCATGCCGCTGTATTCTTGTGTGGTACCTCCTAGACAGAGAAGAAGGATTGAAGCTGGAGGAGAAGTCTCCTGAAAGTGGTTGTCCATGTGTTAGCATTGGCGGGGGTGGCGGGGGGCACCATCTGTTCAGCCCTTGGTTACCTGTTTGGGGCAAAATGTTCAGAAAGCACACTCACTTTCAGCTGCAGAGGCACAAACCATCCCAGTCACTACAGCTGACAAGTTATCTTCCACCCTGGATATGGGGGAGGCAGCCAGTCTGAGCATACTGTAGATCTGAAGCCTGAGTCCCAGCAAGGGCTACAGCACTGTGAGCAGAGCTCTCCTTCCCCAGCACAGAGCAGGAACAAAGAGAGGGCCATGTCTTTGGGGATTTCATCACCGTAGTCACCAGATAAAATGTGTGCCCTCAAATTCTTTTTATTACTTTATTTCATGCTCTATTTGTGTTTATTGAGATAATTCTGCTTCTTTATACTATCCTCCATGCTGTGCATTTAAAGTCATATAAGGATAGCATTTTTCTGCTTATAAGAGAGGAAGACAAAATCACATGAAGTACAAGACACAGCACCTAATAAATTCTGCTAATCCTGGAGGTAGTAACTCTTCTCATAAAAGTATATAAAAGATGCTATGGCTTTACAGATTAATTCTGCCAGGAATATTCTAGAAAGCTTTAGAGAATTGATGATTATGGAAAGGGACTTCAAAATTAAAGACAGGGATAAAAATTCAAAATATATCCCAGGAAAAGCAAAAGGCAAATCTAGAAAGAAAGGAAATAACATAGTTAGGAGCATGTCAGGATAAGCCCATGGAATGCTGAGAGAAACAGACAGTGTGCATGCTGGAAGCAGTAATTCAGGAAGAAAAGTTGGGTCTTGTTTGGAAAGGATTTGAATCTCATATGAAGTAACTGGACTTTATTTCTGAAACAATGACACAGTATGTGTCATCAAGGAAAGGTAAAGAGGAGTCCACGTGGCAAGAACTTCTCACTGGAGATGGTGTGGGAAGTATCCTGTGCTTGTGGTTGGGCCAGGCTGAGGAGACTGTGAGCAAGGAGGCCTGGAGACAGTCTTGGAAGAGTCTGAGGAAAGATCGTGGTGAGGAACGTATAGCGTGTGGTCCACTGAAAAGTGAAGACGTCACTGTGATGTGCAGAAGGAGTGATTATAGATGCTCAGAATCCCAATCTAGGGAAATATTCACCACACTCAAAGTAATTTTCATAAAGGAATTTGGATGAGAATAGAATTTCTGTAAGAGTATCTCATGAAAGTTTGGGTTTAAAAATTATTTTCTACCTGTCCAAACCACAGGTGCATCAGGTAGACACCTATATATTCAATAATAATTTCAGTCTATATTTAGTAGCTCTTTATGGACTGTCCCTGTGGGATACATACCATAATAAGTACTGGGTCTGAAATTTGACACAATCTGTAGACATCTCAGTGAAGAGTGACTGAAATAAATTATGTTTGCATTAGAATAAATCAGTGATGGTGTTTAAAAATGGCATTTCCAGAAAGATGCTTATTAAATGACCAAAATTAGTCTATTTGATTTGTAATTTCAGCCCACCATTTCTCCATTTCAATTCATGAAATATTTGCCCTGATTTTAATGCAACAGCTGACATTGTTACGCAATTGTCAGTGCAGTCAGAAAGGCTATCTAGGCCTCTATGTTTCCGCACCTTTAGAAATTCTAGTCTACATGAAACAGCTATAGGTCGGTAGCTCCTTCAAGAAGGGAGGTGCTCCTTCATTTTCTTTTTTCTCTTTCCCTTCCGTTGGCTTAAGTCTTCTTAAAGATAAAACTTGAAGTCTCACAGTTGCCATCAAGCAGCTCCCTGTGTGTCAGGATGTCACCATGTCATAGATTCTAGCCACCACTGCAAAACAACCATTTTCAGATAGATTCTATGTTACTCAACATTTCTTTTTTCAGCAGAAAATGTATTTTTGGGGATGAGCTGCACATTTCAGAGTAAGCTGTGGAAACATTTTGATTGAAGCTTCATCTTCTCTCTTTCTGGAGTAAAACGTTGTCATCCTTTAAAGAATGACTTACCTGGGAAGTAATTCTATAATACGTCTGTCTAATCTAGGGTCCAAGCTAACAACCAGAGGTCTGCAGTCTGCTGAAAGGAGCATTATGAATGGTGCTAATACGTTCATGTTAGTTAATTACATGGAACTCTTGGAAATTGAGTCGTGTTTAGTGTGGATGTCCATCTTCCACGGAGTACTGTTGCAACTGAATGTCACAGTGGTTTATTTATCCTAGATTTTAGAAGAGTTTTCTATAATCCAGGGGCTTATCGTATTAACTCCTCCTCTCAATAAGGGCAGAGATGCAAATAAAGAGGTTATTAAAACTGGCTATAAAAGACATAGATCTTTCATTAAAAGTTTGAGACAAACAGAAACACATAAGCTTAACTCAAGGAGATTAACACGGTTAGGTTACAGGCTAATTGTGTTTTGCATCTAAAATGTAATAAAAGTTTGTACCCTTTGGGGGGAATGCAGTTAAGGTTCATCAATTTTTACCATCTTTAATTCTGCAAACCCAGTAAAACTAATTCAGGGCAATAGTAAGGCTAGTTAAGATGATAAATCTCTAATTAAACAAGGAGCTATCTACTTAAACGAATAATCTTGATTTAGATCTCAATGTGTCTACAGAAAATTTAACTCTCTGTGTGTGGCATGGGGCATAAAATCAAAGTTGTTTCACAATCATGGAGGTAGAGAACTGGAGTTATTTGGAATGCTATTGACATTAGTGTAAATTATTAATATTGTAATTTCCTAAAAAGCAATGTTTGCTACTTCATGAATATGAACTTTATGAAAATTTTATCATAATTTTTCTAGCCAATTACTTTTTCAAAGGGCTCCACAATGATTTCTTTGACATCAGAGTTTCTGACTAAATCATAATAAAATCTGACGTGCCCAAGGCGCCATCAGGAAGGTCACGTAGGGCCAGTGTGAAACAAAGATGACAATGCACATTGTGTTTTATTTCCCAACTGTGATTTAAAGAATATTATTTATTTTTTTTATTGATAACTTCCATAATTGTAGACAATAACCCATGGTAATTCCCTCCCTCCCCCACTCTTCCCTTTGCAACTCCGCTCTCTATCATATTCTCTTCCTCCTCTCAATTCATTTCTCTTTTATTCTGAAGTCATGATCTTTTCCTCCTATTGTCATGGTCTTGTGTAGGTAGTGTCAGGCACTGTGAGGTCATGGAGATCCAGGCCATTTTGTATCTGGAAGAGCACATTGTAAGGAGTCCTACCCTTCCCTTGGTTCTTACATTCTTTCCACCACATCTTGCACAATGAACCCTGAGCCTTTGAAGGTGTGATAGAGATGTTTCAGTGCTGTGCACTCCTCTGTCACTTTTTCTCAGCCCCATACTGCTTTCTGAGTCATCTCAAGGTAACTGTCATCTGAAAAGAGAAGCTTCCCTAACCAAAAAGTGAGAGTAGATTAAAATTTATTTATTTTATTTATTTGAGAAAGACACACACACACACACACACACACACACACACACACACACACACGTATGTATGTATGGAGAGAGAGAAGAAGGGGGAAAGAAGGAGGGAGAGAGAGAATAGGTGAGCCAGGGCCTATGGCCACTGCAAAAGACTCCAGACACAAGTGCCACCTGGTGCATCTGGCTTACGTGGGTACTGGGAAAACGAACTTTGTTCCTTAAGTTTTGTGGGCAAGTACCTTAACCACTAAGCCATATCTCCAGCCCCCAAGTATGAATTTGCAACTTACTTAAGTTTATAGAATAGCCTTTGGTAAAGATATGATTTAAGAAATACATGAACAATATATAAATTTGTTAGAAGTACTTGGTACTTCATAGTTACTAAAACACATTTGTTGATGAATGTTCATGGAAATTTTCAAGCTGCTATAAACTAAAGCTGAAAGTTCTTCATAAAGTATAAGGAAAATCAGCTAAAATAGAAATTATAACTTTGTGACTGTACATAGTCACTAAAATATTAAAATCTATGAACTATTAAAAATGTTGGGGGCTGGAGAGATGGCTTAGTGTCCTGAAAAGCCAAAGGATCCCGGTTCGATTCTCCAGGACACACATAATCCAGATACACAAGGGGAAGCATGCATCTGGAGTTCGTTTACAGTGGCTGGAGGCCCTGCCACACCCATTCTCTCTCTCTCTCTCTCAAATAGATAAATAAGCAAAATAAAAATATTTTAAAATATGTTGGGCTAGAGTGATGGCCTAGCAGTTAGGCGCGTGCCTGCAAAGCACAAGAACTTATGTTTGACGCTTCAGGTCCCACAGAAGCCAGATGCATGAGGTGATGCAAGTGCACAAAGTCATGCACGCAAACAGGCTTACGCTTGTGCCTGTGTATGGAGTTCAGCTGCAGTGGCTGAGGCCCTGGTGCACCAGTTCTCTGTCTCTCTTTCTGTCACTCTCTCTCTCATTACACACACACACGCATGCACGCACACACACCCACAGACATACACACACATACACATATTCATTAAAAAAAATATTGCCCAGAGCCTTTCCACCCACATACAGGTCCATATGGAATTGCTCTTGATTCCTGAAGCAACTTATAGGGGAATCTAACACAATGTCCAGAGCCCTTGACCTGCAGATGAAATGGGAAGATGACCTCCATTCCTTGCAGCAGGAACCCACATAGGTGGCACCAACCTTGCTTTCCACATCATCAATCTGAAGAGGACCTGGGAAAGCTGCTGCTGGCCACTCGTGCCATTGTTGCCATTGAAAAGCTTCCTGATGTCAGAGTCGTCTTCTGCAGGAACCCAGGCCAGCCTGACTTGCCACAGAAGCCACTCCCTTTGCTGGCCACTTTACCCCTAGGACCTTCATTAACCAGATCCAGGAACCCATCCCTTCCAGGAGCCTCAACTTCTGGTAGTGACTGACCCCCACTCTGACCACTAGCCTCTCATGGAGGTTTCCTATGTCAACTTGCCTACCACTGCTCTGTTTAACACCGACTATCCTCTGCACTACATGGACACTGCCATCCCACACAACAGGGGGGCTCACTCTATAGGTCTCACGTGGTGGGTGCCGGCTCTGGGAATTCCTGTGCATGCAAGGCACCATCTCCTTCCAGCACCCCTGGGAGGTCATGTCTGATCTCTGCTTCTACCGAGACCCCCTAGGACTCTGAGAAGGAAGAGCAGGCCACTGCTGAGACGGCTGTGACCAAGGATGAGTTCCAGGGGCAATGGAGCGGTCTGCCCCTGAGTTCACTTCCGCCCAAGCTGTGGTGGCACATTGGTCTGAAGGTGGCAGGTGCCTCTGTGCCCCTGAGTTCACTTCCGCCCAAGCTGTGGTGGCACATTGGTCTGAAGGTGGCAGGTGCCTCTGTGCCCCTGAGTTCACTTCTGCCCAAGCTGTGGTGGCACGTTGGTCTGAAGGTGTGCAGGTGCCTCTGTGCCCCTGAGTTCACTTCTGCCCAAGCTGTGGTGGCACGTTGGTCTGAAGGTGGCAGGTGCCTCTGTGCCCCTGAGTTCACTTCTGCCCAAGCTGTGGTGGCACGTTGGTCTGAAGGTGTGCAGGTGCCTCTGTGCCCCTGAGTTCACTTCCGCCCAAGCTGTGGTGGCACGTTGGTCTGAAGGTGTGCAGGTGCCTCTGTGCCCCTGAGTTCACTTCTGCCCAAGCTGTGGTGGCACGTTGGTCTGAAGGTGGCAGGCACCTCTCTGCCTATCCAGCAGTTCCCAGGGAAAGACTCAAATGACCAACCAGCCACTGCCAACTGGCCTGCAGCCTCTACTGTTCAGGCAATGGAGTGGGAGGGGAATACGCTGAATGGTCATAAGCTGTTCTGTGGACTCAGGAAAGGTGGAAATAAACAGTTGCTTAAAAAAAAAGTTGGGCTGGTGGGATGGCTTAGCAGTTAAGGTGTTTGCCTGTGAAACTAAAGGACTGAGGTTCTATTCCCCATGATCCATGTAAATCAGATACACAAGGTGGCACATACATCTGCAGTTACTTTGCAGCAGCTCTGGTGTGCCTATTCTCTGTCTATTTGCCACTTTCACTCTCCCTTTCAAATGAGATTATTTACACACACACAGAGATACGTATACATACATACATACATATATCTGAGTCATCTGTGATATGACACTGAATGCGTTTAAAGAAAGGTGCATGGCTGAGGGTGGTGGCATGCACCTGTAATTCTAGCACCTGATATGCTGAGGCACGAGGGTTGTGGAGACTTGGCCAGCATGTTAGGCTACAAGGTGAGTTCCAGACCATCTATGACTACGTATCAAGAAAAAGGAATAAAGAGAGAGAATGGAGAGAAGGAAGGAAGGAGGTAAAGATGGAGGGAAGGGGGAATGAAGGAATGAAGGAGGGGAGGGATGGAGGAAGGGAGTCAGGGAGAGAAGAAAGAATGGGTGAAGGCACTGTGTTGGTGATAGTGTTAAAACCATGTTATGAATATTAAATTGCATTAGAGAATGTTTTGACTGTTGGTGCACCCCATCCTTATTTCAAAGCATCACACTAGAAGAGAACAGTACCAGAGCAGGCTCAGGTCAAAACAGCCAGTAGGCTACACACAGTGATGTTGATGTCCTGTCCTAGTAAATTCATCAGACCTTAGAAGTGAGAGAAAGAGAAAATGAAAAATGAAAACCCAAAGCAATCAGGGTATTGCAGTAGATCCTGGGAGCAATCTGAAAGACAAGCTTCCAGTTTATTTCCAATGTGCCTTTCTCATTTTCCACTGCTGTTAGTAAGAGCTTCACGTGTTACCTCTGGTGTTTACAATCCCCACAATAGAAGTAAAAAGGAAATGAGATATTACGTTTTTAATATTACACACACAATCATTTTAGAGTGTAGAGGTTAATACCACCCACAAAAGTGCATGAGAGGAATTAAAGGAAACAATTTGAACATTTTAATCTTTTTGGGCATCTCAAGGACAGGGATTAGGCACCAAAACATGGAACAATTATAAGTGTAATTGAAAATACATCCTGTGTTTTTTCAGCCTAATAAATAGACATTGGTACTGAGGTGCAAAGCTCACTTTGCATAAATATTCATCTGCCAACCTAGTAGTATGAATCTTTAAGGACAGCATGATCAATGCCTACGAGACCAACATAACAGTGGCATGATGGGAACACTGCTCACCACTGCTCATTAAATAGTCCTTCCAATCTCACTGTATTTCAAAGTGTATTGCTGTGTTTATTTACAGACTGCCCACTTGAATTCTCAGAAATCTTTAACAAAATCAATCCTGTTGAGCTCTTCCATCTGCTGCTAGTCAGGTAGCATGCAGGATACAGTGGGGTAGTAACTAATTGGGGTCTGCTTTGAGGAAGAGACTCTAGCGGCTATGTCTCCCATGTCACCTGACATGCCATAATTTTGACTTTGGGCTTCCATTCCCTAGTGAGAAAATCCATACTGGGTGGATTGAACCACCCAGTTCATGTAACTTTTCAACGCCACATTGACTATCAGATCCCTGTGGGTGAGAAGGCGGGAG
Organism: Jaculus jaculus; assembly: GCF_020740685.1. Taxonomy (NCBI): domain Eukaryota; kingdom Metazoa; phylum Chordata; class Mammalia; order Rodentia; family Dipodidae; genus Jaculus; species Jaculus jaculus. The sequence continues at coordinate 3,238,803 of NC_059120.1, read as the reverse complement.
ACCTGTGGGGGAGAAGGTGGGATGTTTCCTATCCCTCAGGTTCTGGTGGCTGCCAGCTGTGTCTGATGGTTAGGGAGTCAAGAAAGGAAAATATCAGGGCTTAGTGCTTGAGGCATTTGCTTGAGAAGCCTAAGGACCCAGATTCGACTCTTCAGTACCCATATAAGCTAGATGCACAATGTAGCACACACGTCTGGAATTCGCTTGCAGTGGCTAGACGCCCTTGCACACCAATTCTCTCTGTCTCTCACACCCTCCCTCCCTCTCTCTCCTAAATAAAAACTTTTTTTAAAAAAAAAAGGATAGAAAAAATCTCATACTTGTTTTTCTTCTTTTAACTGGTAACCTAAGTAATTGCAAAACAGTGTCTTGAGATATGGCCTGCCAAATCTGTGAGAAAATGTATACCCATTGAGTGTATGAGTAGACTTTTGTTATCTGGGCTATTACAAGGTATTCTCTATGGCAATCTAGAATGTAAAAACTAAATAAAAGCAGAAAAACAAAGTTGAATTTCATAACTCTAATCTCTACGATCTGAATCTGAATTATGTAGCTGAGAATATAATAAATATCTTTCCTCCTTAATCTTGGTTGCACAATGGCTTTATGACAGTCATACTTACCACTGTACTCAGAGCTAACATGGCGTGGCATCTATCTTTAGGAGTCTAAGTGCTTGAGGGAGAAGGGGAGCTACTAAATCACAATGAAAACAGCTGAGATAGAAACTCCATACCATGTGCATGGGACACAACATGGAGATTACAGGTCTGCCAAGGGGCTGGAGGTCTAGCTCAAGATGTGGCTGCGAGGCCAGTCCTCCTTGAGATAGGAACTGTGTGTGATGTTTGTGTTGAAGCAGCGAATCAGGCCAGATGCAGGTCCCAGAAACCTAGGACTGATTGAGGAGAAAATAGAGTGTATAAACAGAGTTCAAAAGAAAAGTTGACTTCACATCCCATTAGCACTTACTTAAACCACAGTTGTGTGCCATGAAGAGGAAGAAATTTAATGACAATGAATTACTAATGTGTGTGCTACATTTTACATATAACCAAGGAACATTAACCAGTGGGGATAATATTAATAAGGAAAATAATGAGACACACATGTGTTTATTAAAATAGCAATGGGTGTGGGCTAGAGAGGAGGCTTAGCAGTTAAACACTTGCCTGTGAAGCCTAATGACCTCAGTTCGAGGCTCGATCCCCCAGAACCCACGTAAACCAGTACACAAGATGATGCATGCACCTGGAGTTTTTTCTTTTTATAGCAGCTAGAGGCCCTGGCCTTTCACTGCCTCCCTCTCTCTCTCTCACACACACACTGTCCTCCTTTCCATCTGCCTTTCTTGCTCGAGAATAAAATAAAATACGAAATAGTAATGAGGTGACAATGTAATGTGCTTCTTGTCAACAGATGACTTTCCAAAGTAATCACTGTGATTCCACCAGGACCGCTGCTGGTTAGATGGATACTTTACTTTCTGTTTCCGTGGGGCCATCTGGAAGGGCCATGACAAAAGCAAACACCTTTCACTGCTGGGCCATGTCTCCAGTCCTCACTCCACTTTGTGGTTATGCTAAGGAAAGTCTCCCTCTCCATGTATCTCCTCCCCAAAGCTTGTCATATTCACTCAGACAAAACCTCATAGGTCTGATTTTTCTCCTTAACCACAGAGCAGCTGTGAGCTAGAGTCTGAATTCCCAGGACTGAAGCCCTTACACCCAAGTTCTCTGGGTGTGGCCATGAGGAACTCACTTTCCTATCAGCCATCATCAGACTTCTAAAAACTTATTAAAAATATTTTGCTTAATTAGTTATGAGAGGGAGGAGGTAAAGATAGAGAAAATGGGTGCACTAGGACCTCCAGCCACTACAAATGTACTCCAGACACATGTGCCGTCTTGTGCATCTGGCTTACGTGGGTACGAGGGAATCAAACCTGGGTGCTTAAGCTTTGCAAGCAAGCATCTTGACCACTGAGAAATCTCTCCAGCCACCCTCCCAAATTTCTGATGTAGCAATTTGGCACAAATAATAAATATGAAATAAGTTGTAATAACTTAGATTCAAGTCATTGGGTAGACTAAAACTAATTCAGTAAGGAATGATGAATGTGGAATATCGAGAGGTTAAGGCACTTACTAAAAAGAGATGGCTGCTTTAGAACAAGAAGCTCAAAATTACATATCTAAGTTCTTTCTTTATTTCCTTGTGATTAATATCTCCAAAGGACTTATAAATGGGTTTTAGAGTTCCAATACATATAAATGTTTCTGAAATAATTCATTTTGAACACTCCAAATTTTACACTGTACAAATATATCTCTGTTACTTAATTTATAATTTCAAATTTTATCATCTGTATCATTTTTAGAGATAGGATAGTACCTATTTTCTAAATGTTTTGTAGTACAAAATGTTTTTTCTAATGTTAAAAGCAAGGCATAATCTATATTCAGTCATACTTACTGTAAGTTTTTCCATGTAGTTACAATCTCCAGAGAGTGAGTGACAGAATAGACTTAAACAACAAAGGATTCTAGAGCAAGTCTGAGAGCCTTGAGAAACAGTGGAAAAGATAGAAACAATAGAAGAAACAGAGAAACTCTTACTTGAGGGACATGTTTTCTTATTCATTGAAAGAAGCTACTGCAAATATCTTCTGTACTAGCACTAGTCTAAGTTATTAGGGATGAAGCTGATGTAAACATTATCCCCAGTGGAACATTCTAGCCTTCATTAAATTTTATTCTATATTAATGGAATTTGAGTAAACATTCATATCAGGTAATACAGATGAAATATTTAGTAAATACTTGACATTGGCAATGGAATCCATAACTACACCCATTACCATAAACGTAGTCATTTTTCAAAAAACCATGTGGTCCACCTATCAGTGTGCAGTCTTGCTAGTTACCTGGTGTTTGGGATAGCCTTTGAAAATAAGCAGTGTTCTACATATTAATATTCTCGTGATCTACATTCATAAGAGATTGAATGTATTTGCAAAATGAAAGGTCATTGTTTTGATCTGTAAGGATAATTAGGGGTTTCCTGCCATGTTCACAGACTGTAAATTGTAACTACTCTAATTTATAACACAAGTCCATCTTCCTCACATGGAGAGATAGTCTTCTCTATGTATAAACATGTGCATGGATATTCGTGATGTCATTGTCATTTTAAGTACAGGTAAAGAAAAGACAATGTATTTAAAAGTGGTATTTTAACTTATGCACCATAGATGGGAAAGCAAATGCTAAATGAAGTACAATAGTGAATAGTAATGAATCACTTTGTTTTGAGGGATTGTTATCCCAGATGGGAAAGGGCGAAAGATGTGCTATAAGCAATTAGTCTGTCATCCAAACACAGAAATTTATTGATAAATATGATCTCATGATATTGTAGGTGTAGGTTAGATGAGCTTGGGGATAGTGTTTTAAAATAACATTCACTTTTAAATCTACTTATTTGACCAGGCAGAGCAGTACCTGCCTGCAGTTCTAGAAATTGGGAAGTGAAGGAAGTAGTATAAAGAGTTCGAGGCCACCCTCAGTTATGTAGTTAGTGTGAGGCCAGCCTGACTTACATGAAACAGTCTCAAAAATGAAACAAACAAAGTATGGTGGTTTGGAACCGTGCTCTGCAGCTGCTCGATCTGAGCCATGGATGGAAAGCAGTCGTTTCTTTCAGCATCTGAATTCAAAACCTGAAGTTTCATAACATAGTTGCAAAAAGCCAAGGTAAAAAGAGAAAGGTAGAAAAGGCACAGACAGACACAAAGCACTAAAAATACACAGATCTTTAAAGTGAGAGCTGTGGATGTCAGACTGAAATTCTTCAGCTGTTCTTCCAGCCGCCAAGAGTCTCCCAGGGATCTTCCCGTGAGCAAGACGGTTTGCACACTCACAGATCTGATGGTGTAATGGCACTAGGATAAAAAGACATTTTCTTTACAGTTTTATTTTTGCCACGTGATCTATTTTTTATACAAGAGACACTTAGTTGAAATTTTCTGTATGTAATGTGCCTATTATTTTAAAATCATTCCTCAGAGCTAATTAACTTTAGCAGGCTTGGATCTCATCATATCCCCTTACGGCTTTATTCTCTTCTAATTGCTTGAACAATGCCTTCTGTCAGAAGAGACAGCTTCATTCTGAATATTTGGACTATTAAATCAAGTTCAACAAACATTTATTTGAGGTTATAATATGTTGAAGGTGTAAAAATTCTTCAGTAAAATTAAGCTAGAGAAATGTTCATGCTAATTTTAGAATTACTTGACATCTTCCAACACTGATATTCTTCTGTAAATACAAAGCCAAAACCAGTGTGTTATTAGATAATTCTTTAAAGGGCAGAGGGGTGGAAAGTAAGTGCAGTATCTAAATAATTCAGCATTTCTAATTCCCTCAATTTATCTAAGTTTGCTAATTACAGATAGAATTTTGCCTAGGATACATGCCCTTTAAGTTTAATGTTAATTACCTTGCTATGTTTCCTGGCAATTAATTTCAAAGAATGGATCAAGTGAACTCCATCCAGAGCCAAATATGAAGGATGGAATATGAAATATCCAATGAATTTTTAAAACATATTTATGTTCTGTAGATCCAATGAACTTTGTTAAGTGAAATCAGTGTATTGCCTGCATTGAGACTATCAGTTTTCAATTAAATATCCTACAGAATATGTTTTTGTAATTTATAATAATGGTTTACTTTTTTTGCCATTAGGGGATAGCAAACAGCAATGTAAACCATCACACATACACAGAGTTTGCAGTTATTGGTCTTATCCGACTGCCAGTTCAAATGCTTTTCACTAAATAAGGAAGATGGAAGTTAGTTCCCCTGCAAAATCCTAAAAGCAAATACTAGCTCCTCAACAATAACAACAACAACAACAAAAAATCAAAACCAAGGTGTGTGTTTATTTGCATGCCTTTATTCACAAAGTGTTTTTAAGAGTATATACCACTTATATAACTAAAATTATTTACCTTTTGCAATACTAACATGAGTTTACACTTTACATCTGAATAATATCACAGTCTAGTGACATACAGAAGAAAACTGCAGTAACTGCAATATTATCAGACAGGCAATATCATGAAAGTCAAAACAAAGTGTGACAGGAGCGCAAAGGGAAGTACTGTGGGCTTCGCCTGGGACACGAAAAGCAGGCGCTGCACACGTTAGTTCTTAATTGGCACTGTTCCCAATCCACTGAGGTGTTAGTGGAATCATGTAGAGAGTGCACACTAGAAAAAATCACATAGAAGCAGAAATGCAAAATTGTCAATGAAATCTATGCAGTGCACTAGCATGCATTTTAGTCATACATTCATAAAATACCTCACTATTTTTATGTAAAATTAACATCCCAATTCTAATATCTAGTAAAAAGAGCAAGAAATCAAAAAAGTGTGAGTTAAAAGTATACTAAACTTTAACTCTGTTTCTTAGGGCTGGAGGGATGGCTTAGCAGTTAAGGCATTTTCCTGCAAAGCCAAAGGATCTAGGTTCGATTCCCAAAGACCCATATTAGCCAGATGCACAAGGGGGCACACGCATTTGCAGTGGCTAGAGGCCCTGGAATGCCCGTTCTCTCTTTCTCTCCCTCTCTCTCCCTCTCTTTCTCTGTCAAATAAAATAAGTAAAAATAAATAAGTAAAATATTTAAAAAATAATTTTCTTGATAAGATAGCTGCTTTCTTACAAACTTGAATACATATCAATGTTTTTGTGCAAACTGGTAATATGTCATCAGCTTGAGGTTGAACTCTGATCGAATCAATGTAAGCCCCAGGCTCATACCACAGCCTTCAGATCAGCCACCTCTATGCTGGTTAACTTGTTTTATAGAACATAAGAATTGTCTAAGACTTCTTTTCTTAAATATTTGAATTCATATGGGTAATCTGCTGGGGTCCGGTATGACTAGAGATATTTCACTCATGTTTTCTATGTTCATATCAAATTATTCTGTCTGTACTCAATGTGAAGTCCATAACAGAAGAAGCAATAACCAGAGGTCTTGGGGTGATTGTGAAGTCTACAGGCACTTTTCTCAAGAATCTGTCCTATGTTTGTTTCCTGTAAAAGCATAGCCTACAATGTATCTATCAAAGTTCTGTTGGAATTCCCTTATAAATTTTTCTGTTCAATTATCAAATTGGAAAAACAATAACAACAGAAAAGAACATATATTATCACAACATTTTGAGGAGATGTTTTCTATGTTTTCTTGGACTTTTTCCTGAGAGTGACATCCAGCCTCTGGAAAAAGCTCTGGCTCTCAGGACAGACCCACTTTATCTTCTCTACCCATGCTTTAGACATGTTTCCTAAAAAGACAGTGATTCAAAGCCCTGGCCCACATAGTGTAGGAGACAAGTGTTCTCTCAGGGTTACTGACAGGCTTCCTGAAGCCAGTGTGTGCCGAGTGAGAAAGCAGTGAGTCTCATCTCTTGTGGAGTGCCTTTCCTCACCCACACAGTGAGTCCCCAATGTCACCAGGCTCCACATCTGTCATCAGTACCAAACCTTTGCTTCCAAATTCAAACTGCCTTGGCAAAAAATCTCCTTACTCTTTCTAGGATGTCAGTAGCCCTTCTAGTTTTTGAATATGTCCTATAAGCTACAAGATATTCAGTATAATGAAATAATGCAACATGACAGGAATGCCAGCATTTAATTTTTAGTTATAACCACTGATATATTATTCTCTTCTAAACCACACAGGAGCTGGGTCTTTCCAGGGTTCATAGAACTGTCTCAATCATTCCTAAAGACTTTCTTTTGCATTAATGTAAGGATTAAAACAAATATTTTAGAGAAAAAATATATAATTCCAGGCTAGATAGATTGTTCAGTGGCTAAGGCACCTGCCTGTAATGCCTAACAAGCTAAGTTTGATTTCCCAGTACCTATGTAAAGCCAGATGCACAGGTGGTGGTGCATGCTTCTGGAGTTTGTTTGCAGTGGCTAGAGGCCCTGGTGCACTCATGTTCATTCTTTATCTCCCCTCTCTTTCTTCTTGCAAGTAAATAAATAAATAAAATATTTTTAAAAAACCTAAGTTCAAGTACAAATGCATTGTTTTCAAACAGGGTTCTCCTGACAGTAGTCATGATTGAATTTATAGTCTCATGGTGGATTAGCATACTCACATTACCATATGGTCTTTTACTTCTCGATTTTCTCTTGAAAAATCAACTTCCTGAAGTACTTCCTAAGCCTAGCTACATCATTTTTCCATTATCAAAATTATATTTTCCTCAGAGAAATTTTAATGACCACCTAAAGTGGAGCCAAAATTGTTTATGTTGTTTATATTGAAACTATATGTATGCCATCAATGCATCAATGAAACTGTATGATTTATAAGATTCTTGCTTGCTTGCTGAGCACTTTCTGCTAGTCCCTTCATTAGAATGGAATGCCAGGTGCTCATGTGATTTAGGGCGGGTGGTATGAGGGTCATCCTTGTGGAATCGTTGCTCTTGATGTTCTTTTCAGATATTGTTCAAGTGCCAGTTGGGGTTTTTGTTTTCTTTCGAGAAAATGGCTATGGTAGAAGAGAATGAACATTCTGAATGAGTAGTGTGTCTTCATTTTGAAGACATAAAGAAAATTAACTTTGGCAAACAGAGGTGAACCCTAGACGCAACTCTTATGAGAACCATTGTTCCTTACCAGAGCCTCTAAGAGCATGCACAGGATTCATGGCAGGATGCTGCCACCTTCTTCCCTCAGGCACCAACCATTTAATGATCGCCCTGTTTGAAAAGATTTTCTGTAAATATATGTTATAGAGCTATGAAACTCAAAGGTGCTTCCAAGGTTTTCATTATTTTATCATTCATGTGCATGCGCGCGCGCGCGTGTGTGTGTGTGTGTGTGTGTGTGTATGTGTGTGTGTGTATGTGTGTGTGTGTGTGCCACCTATGAGGTGTGTGTATTGGTGTGTTTGTGGCATGTATGGAGGTCAGAAGACACCCTCAAGATCTCTGTCCTGTCATCCTTTGCCCCTGTGTGTGCTCACTGTACCTGTCCCAAAAGCCTTTTGATTCTCCAGGCTCTACCAAAATATTGTCATAGACACACGTGCTACTTTGCATCTGGATTTGCAAGTGTGGCAGGGAACAGCACTCAGACTGGCAGCGTTGCCAACAAGGCTGTCGCTGCTGAACAGTGTCCCCAACCACAGCTTGCACCTTTATAAAGGTGATAAACTGTAGGCAGAGCTGGCTCAAAACCCAAGACGGACGGTGGAAGGCTTGCAATCCCTTTCATTCTGTGCTTTATGAGCTGTTGTAAAGAAAAGTTCCATAGAAACCGCACACTGTTCACATCACCTCTGACAGGTGGTAATAAAGGACAGTATGAAGTAAGTTGTCAAGGATGGACAGGACATCTAGACAGCATCCACTTCAATAGGAGTGGACGGTGAGGACTGTGCAGAAACAAAAGGAGAAGAGTGTGGGAGGGGTGCCATACATGCTGGATGACTCCTGTGTGGCAGAAATTACATTATGGTGGCCTTGGAGCTTAGAAAAATGGGTATATTTTGTCTCCATGCAAAGAAAATGATACAATGTATTGCATCTGCTGAGGGGAATAAAATGCTTTATGTCCAGCAGAGAGTAATAATTTAATTAATGAATCAATTAATTTCATAATATATACAATAATTCTTCATTTTTCCCCAAAAATATAAATATAAATTTTGAAGTCATAAATTACTTCTGGTTTTTCCATGCCATGAATACATAAAGTGGGATTATTTCATGCAATAGAAATAATACAGAATTTAAAATCAGTGCTGACTGAAGGTGATCTTTCAAGGGAGTTCTGATTTACAGAATAATTTATTATTATAAAGGATTCTTTGGCTTTATACCATTTAGGAGATTGCTTGTAAATTATGAAATTCCTACTTACTAATATGACACAGATATCAAGATGTTTCTGTATTAAAATGTGCATATTTCTTTAGTTATCAATTTGAGTTACTTTAAAATCATGAGTGGAATAAAATTTTTGGAAAAAAATTATCTGGCATAGTTATTAGAATTGAATGACCTTCCTTGGATTGTAACCCTGTTTTTGGTTCCCTGTTTCATTTACTTGACTCCTGAGTAATAAAACATACTCAAAATTAAATATTGAAGTGGTTTTTCTAAGGGTTTAATGTTGAATCTCTTATAAATATTAAATCTCATCCTTTTTCTATATGCTTGCTGAAATGGCTGAGTAGATATTTAGAAAGCTAAGAACAGATTTCTGTGTGAAAGAACAATATATAGCAAAACCTAATTGTTGACATGTATTTGAACCAAGGCCAAGGAGAAGAGGACATTGGATGTAAAAGACTTTGGGCTTTTCTGAGATAACTGTGGTGAAGGTTGTTGGTCTTGGCATTCAATCCATGAACTGTCCTTCTTTGAATATAACAGATGTTAGGAGGGGTATCAAACCCACTGCAAATAAGCCAACCTACTTGATGTGACATTCCAGTATTGTGCCTGCAATAATTTCTTTTTCTTATGTCGTAGGAATTCTGACTATAGTATTTAGTCATGTTTCTTACAAAACAGTTGCTTTGCTTTGTATTACTTTATTTTCATATATATATGTATGTATGTATGTATATATGTCTGTGTGTGTGTGTGTATTCCTTTTATACCTTAGTTGAATAATAAAGCACTTTACATGCAAAACTCTGTCAGTGCTATATTAAAGTACTTTTCTGGGATCTGTGTGTGTAGTTTACTTGGTAGAGTGCTTGCCTAGCATGCACAGAAGCCCTGGGTTTGATCTCCAACACAACATAAGTGGAGTATGGTCACACCCCTGTAATCCCAGTGGCACTTAGGAGGCATAAACAGGTGAAACAGCTGTTCAAGGACATCTTCAAGTTTGAGAAACAGATGACATAGTCTCAAAACAAAACAAAACAAAAAGATAGATATAATAAATGAAAGAAAAAAATTCCTTTTCCATGGAGAGGGGTGCTATTTCTCAGCTTTTATTTTTATAATAACTAGTATGATTCAATATGACTCTACATCATGATGCATAAACTGAGCCATTTGTCCATTATATACTATTTATTTATTTGAGGAGGGGAGAGAAAGAGAGAGAGAGAGAGAGAGAGAGAGAGAGAGAGAGAGAGAGAGATAAACAGCAGATAGAATGGGCATGGCAGGACTTCCAGCACCTGCAAGTGAACTCCATTTGCATGTGCCACCTTGTGCATCTGGCTTAAGTGGGTCCCAGCAAATCAGACCTGGGTCCTTTGATTTGGCAGGCAAGCCCCTTGACAGTTTAAGCCATCTCTCCAGCCCAGGCACTGTATTCTAAAATGATGTCTATTGCTTCAGGTCAGGTATCTCTGATAAATTTTAACTTATAATTTATTTGTCATTTAAAAGATTTCAGTGTTCAAAACTCAGTGTTCCTAAGGTAAAGTAGACTCATCTCTGTTGAGTCAATCTATTGACACACACACACATACACACATACACATATATATACATATATATATGTATATATAATTTTGTATTGATATATTATATACAAATATTATACATGATGTATGAATTTTCCTAGGAAGAGTATTTTGTTGAGTAATTTAAAAATATTTTTATTTATTTATTTATTTGAGAGAGAGAAAGAGGTAGAAATACAGAGAGAGAGAGAGATTGTGTGAATGGGCACTCCAGGACCTCCAGCCACTGCAAATGAACTCCAGATGTATGCGCCCTTCTGTGCGTCTGGCTTACATGGGTCCTGAAGAATTTAAATGGGATCCTTTGGCTTTGCAAGCCAATGCCTTAACCACTAAGCCAAGTCTCCATCCCCTTGTTGAGGAATTTAAAATATTAACATACTATAATTTGATGGTATTCTTGTCCTATCATTGTCTTTTGTCCCCTTTACTCTGCGCCCACTGAGAACTGAGTACTTGCTCTTTCCAAGCAGTCCTTCCACTTCTTGGAAGATTCATTCCTTTTGTCATCCTCCATCCTGTTTGTCAAAATATTGTTGGTCTGAGAAAAGTGTGGGTTTGGTGTGTTTTACCAGCAACCATTATTGGGTCATGAATAACTATCTGGAGGACAGTGCCCACAGTACTCCTTCCCACGCCCTGGCTCTTACTTTCCTCCTGCCCCCTCTTCTGTGACGTTCCGTGAGCCTTGGAGGGCGTTATGGAGATATCTTGTTTACTGCTGTCCACTCAGTCACCTCTCACTTCCCGTTTTGATGAGCTTTGAGCCATCTCCATAGGAAGAGGTGTCTGGTGAGAAGTGATACTCTCTCCACCACATCTCATATTCCTTCCACCACATCGAAACAGTGGCTGACCTCTGCCAGGTGTGATAGGGATGACGTCTTCAGTGGTTAGTATGGGGCTTTCTCTTCTCGTCATTCTTATGACTCTTGGATCCCCCTTGTACTCACTGTGGTCTATAAAAAGCTTCTCTAAACAAAAATGAGATCAGCATTAATCAAAGGGCAGAAACATATACATTTAGATGGCTTTTTTGATGGGATAATGTCTCCATTTAGCCAAAGGGCAATAGGAGCTTCGGTCTAGGGCCAATGTCCTTCCATGCCGTAGGAGTTTTACTTGGATCTTGGTACCAGCTATGAATTCCCTCACACTGAATAGGCTTCACATTCAATCAGAGAGTCTGGCTGCTTATGAAGATGGCTGAGGACGTTTATTCCCCAACAGACCATGTAGAACTTGGTAGTGAGACTCTATTGTTGGGGAAAAATTTAAAACCATGCACGTCTTAATTCCAGCACTTGCAAGGTAGAGGTAGGAGGATTGCCATGTGTTCGAGGCCAGCCTGAGACTACATAGTGAATTCCAGGTCAGCCTGGGCCAGAGTGAGATCCTCCCTCAACACCCCCCAAAAACAACAAAATACACGTTCACTCATTTTCACCATCCTCCCTTTGTGTGATTTGGATATCAAATATCCCTACAGTTAGGGTATGTTGCAAAAATACTATGTGAACTTTCTATTTGCAAGCATTTTTTGTTGTTCATTCTAATAGTATGAAGAATTGTGAAGCAGTTCCAAGAAACGTCACTGCCCTCCCTTTATCCTCCTTTTTTCTTGGTTCTCTCAGAGCAGTCATGTTAATCACAGTGACCATTATGGGTTGAGTCACTGTGACACATTAAGCAATGTGTTTAGTACCTTATGAGCATGAACTGAACCTCAGAAAGAGAAATATTTGTCAAGACTTCAGTGGTGGCAACAGTGTCAGCATATATGAGATCCTTGTTGTACACAGGGAAAAGCCTGTTGTTTTGGGAGTTGCTTTGTACATATTTTATTTTAATGAATGAAGTTCCCATTCCAATATTGTACTTATCTGTCATCAAGAAATAAGGGTTTCCTTTTTATTGAGATAGTTTTCTTCTGTAGAAGGCTACAGAACAATTGTCAAAAGTACAAACAACCTTTCCTGGGGCATTGCACTAACCTAGCAGATGGGCTGTGGCACTGGTCACTAAGCAGCATGAAGTTCTCTCTGTTTCCAGTGCCCTGGTCCAGTAAGTGAATAAATGATACATTTATTCTATTTCCTTCAACCGTTACAGAACATGACGGAAAGATCCAAATTATATGTCATCCCAAGTAGCCTCCAATAGAATGCTCATCTAGTCTGTTAGTGGCATTGCCAGCATAGTTAGTGACTACAAAATATTTAGTTCACGGGCTGGAGAGATGGCTTAGCAGTTAAGGCACATGACTGAGAAGCGAAAGGATCCAGGTTCGATTCTCCAGGTCCCACGTAAGCCAGATGCACATAGTGGTGCATGCGTCTGGAGTTCTTTTGCTGTGGGTAGAAGCCCTGGTGTGCCCATTCTCACTCTCTCTCTCTTCCTCCCTCTGACTGTAATAAATAAAAATAAAAATAAAAAGATTTAGGTCACTTCAGAAAATGTGGTGGTTTATATTAATTATCAACCTACTGAGACCTAGAATGATGTGTGTGGGATTATCTACATTAAGCGAGGCTCTGAGTATGCCTGTGAGAAATTAACTAGACTAGTTTAATGGAGGTGGGAAGACCCCCGTTAATTGTGGGCCGCACCGTTGTGTGGGCTGGTGTCTTGGAGGGTGTATGAGGGGGAGAGCTGGAGCAGGCTGAGCAGCAGCATTTGTCCCTCTGTCCTTCTACTTTGTGGACTGAGTGTGACCAGCTGCCTCGACTCCCGCCCCCAGGTTCCTGCCATGATGAGCTGTGCTTTGTAACTGCAGGCTGAAGTAAACCCCTCACTCTTATTTATATCAGTAAGGAAAACCAAATGCTGACTGTGGTGATTTGAATAGATGGCCTCCAATAGATTTAGTCTTTTATGTCTATAGTTTGTATCTGCAACACCTGGCTGGAGGCAGTGTCACTGGGTGGATCTTAAGGTGTGGTGGTGGGTTTCAGATTTCAGTTGAAAAATATGCGAAGTGTGCCTAACAGGAGTTCCTGAAGTGTGCTGTGCTATGAGGCTTTAGGCTTATGCTTCTCGTTCTCTGCTTGGACCTGTGAAGGCAGGCCAGCTTCTTCTGCCATTATGGAACTTCCCCTGGATCTGTAAGCTTCAATAAATCCCTTTCTCCATAACTGTGCTTGGTCTGGAAGTTCATCTCAGCCAACCTGAAGCTGTCTGCTACACTAACTATTTCAATAAGAATGGTAGAACAGGGATGGAGAGATGGCTTAGCAGTTAAACTCTTGCCTGTGAAGCCTAAGGCCCCCAGCTCAAGGCTTGATTCCCCAGAATCCTAGTAAGCCAGATGCACAAGGGGGCATACACATCTGGAGTTCTTTTCCAGTGGCTGGAGGCCCTGGAACGCCCATTCTCTCTCTCTCTATGCCTTCCTCCCTCCCTCTTTCTCTCTCTGTCTTTTTTTTTTTTTTTTTTTTTTTTTTAAGAATGGTAGAACATTTGGTTAGCAGAAAGTACTATTAGGACTCTTAGGACTAAAGGAGAAGAAAGGCATATAAGAGAATGCAGGGTCCAGTAGTTCCAGAGGAACGTTTGTAAAATGGAACAGGTATGAAGTCAAGGCAGCTGTGCCACCAACAGACCTTAGATGTGGTGCGTTCTTCATCCAGCTAGGTCAGTTAACATTGTGTGTGTGTGTGTGTATTATTCAACACTGGTATCCTGGCATCCTTATCCACCCTTGTAAATGTCTAAAACTGGCAGATAAAAAACAGAAATATTGGGGAATTCCTAGGGTTGAGTCTTTGAATTTTCTCAAGGATGTAAGATGTGCCTGACCCAAACTAATGTTGCCTTTGTAACTGTGATAGACCGGATTCCAAACTCTGTCCCTTATCCCTGGCTTCTTTCCTACTCATCTGCATGAGTGCACGGGGGTCCCTACATGGTTTTGTCTCTCCTGCCCTGGACTAGGGCTCCTATAGCTTCTGCAGCTTGCAGAGTAGGTGGGAAGGGCACATACAGTAGGAAGAGGAAAGGAGTGCTTTTGGAATTATTATGATTCCTTGTCTCTCATGCAGGGACAAATGCATCGTTGGTTCTTGGCAGATGTTCAGACTCTTCCTTTCTGTTGCTTTTGGATGTGGCTGTGCTAGAAACGCCCACAGCCATTGTTTGTATGCAGGATGTGCATTCTCTGGCTGTCATCATTTGACTCCCAGGTAGCCTGAGGTTTTTGCAGTTCACCATGACTCAGCAGGCAGTTATCTGAAGCATAAGACTGCTATGTTATCCCAGGCTGTTATTTTCTACATCATAGTCCACAAATGGCATGTGTGAAGCAGTCTCAGTCTGAAGAGGTGCACAACAGTTCTAATGTGGCTACCTTGTTATGCTTTGAGAACCCTGGTGATATAATCCCATTCCTTTGTTTCTGTGGCTCAAAGACCCAATCCCATGTGCTAACTGAATGATAGTGTCTGCCATCTGACATGACATAGAGAGATGTACCCCTACCCAGTAGATGTGCAGGCCTCAACATTGAAACATAAACCATTTTGTCATTACTCCCCAGTACCTCCACATCTGAAGTGAAATGCAGAGGATTCAATGCAGCCCTCAGTGAGACTACCTTGGAATCACTGCAGCCTGGCCTTGGGGACACCAGGCCACACTTGCTGGTCATGCTTCAGTCCTTTTCTCTAACTACACAAGAAATTCAAGACAGGAAACTTCACTGGAATATGCAACCTAGGGAGTGGAAAACATTTCAGAAGGAAAGAGAAAGTGTGGCTCAGGAATCCTAAGCAAACATAGAAGAAAATACTGGATATTTTTAAACATAAATGAAGTGTGGCAGATACCTGCTGTATTAAGCATATGTAAAAGACAATTTAAAGCCCTAATGAAGGACTCAGGAACCAGAGGGACACCATGACAGGCTTCAGAGTCTAGGCCTAAGTTTCTGTTTCTCGGCAAGGTTTCAATAAGAATGTTAATAGTTACCAAAAAAAGACCACAAATTGCTTAGGCCATACATTTCTATAGTCATAAGACAAGTTGCTTAAGCTCCTCAAGCACACATAGCCAATCACAATAAAAGTTACCTTATCTGGTTGAAATTCCCCTAGCCCCCTGCCCACCAGCTCTGCCCCCCAGAATCCTAAGTCTATCAGAAAAAATACAAGTGCAGTTACTACTTAAATCTACCAATCATGTAACCATTCCCCTACTTCTTTGTTCAAATCCCTATGAAAACCTGCCCTCCTCCTGCTCGGGGCTCTTGTACAGATCCACTGCTTTGGTGAAGTCAACAGTCCGAGCTTAAGCCCAAAATAAAGCTCCTTGCCCTTGCGTATGTGTTTGGTTCTCCTTGGTGGTCACTGGGGGCATGAATATAGAAGAAAATACTGGATATTTTTAATCATAAATGAAGTGTGGCAGATATCCACTGTATTAAGCACATGTAAAAGACAATTTTAAGCCCTTGCACAACATTTTGGATGTGGACCTCGAAGGACTGAAGAAGAAAGTAAGGGTCAAATAATTACAGTGGAAGGACTGGGACTGGCTCTATCTGTCACAAGTGAGTATTAAAAAAGAAACAATAACCTTGACTTAGCTGACATATGTGAGATATGCTTTAGTTGTCTTAGCGGTAATTTAGCATTTAGATTAAATTAGTAATACCTTGTCTGTAGGGAAGTTGACAATTTTAAACAAATTTGTCTTCTGTAACAAATTCCAATTAAAGATCATTCGTGTTGGCTACTTGAATGCCTACCTTGAGTTACCTAAACAAACCTAGTTCATCTCTGTAGTGTCTTTCTATTTGAATCAACTTTAATTCATTACTTGAGAAAAAATATATATATCAAGGATTATAGAGATGGTACCCTAAAAATATTGATAAGCAACAATTGAGTCAGATTTAGTTTTTAACCAAAGTTAACATGCTTTTTTTTTTTTGACAATTTCAGTGAGCTTGTTTTATACTCATCAAGAGGTACACCCACCCACATACCTCATTACAAGGAATCTGTAATTTCTGTTAGGTATGCTATTTCCTGCATATATCGGTCCTGTGCATATACACATACATGTACACACACATACACATGCACACATACTACCTTTTTTTTTTCTTTTTTCCTTTTGGGATGTTTCTCTGGTGATGGACTTTGTGAGGTTTTTTTCTTTTTTTTTTTTCTTTTTTTTTTTGCAATGCTCTTACAGCGCTTGCCTATTTGCCTGCTGAGGGTGAGCAGGCTGACAGGCTTGGCATAATCAGCATCTATTCCATTTCCATTTCATACTCAAGGTCTATTGTTGTCAAGCCATTCAAGAAGGAGCTTGTATTTAAGTGGGGCTTAACTGCTGGCCCGTGCTCCATGAATGAGAGCTCACAGGGGGCGAGGCTGTAGAATGGTTGGCTCCATCTCCTTATGATTCTTAGTCGTCCTCATCTCTTTCTTTTCAGAGTCATCAGTGAAGTTCCTTTCCACTAAGGTGACTTAGTGGCTTGCATTGTACTCTGACTAGTTTGTTGTATTCTACGCTCTGGGATTTAGAGAGCCTCTGTGATAGAGTTTTGCTTTCAAGGACTTGAAATTATATATGTATTACTTAACAGCAATTAATATGTATAACACATAGTTGAAAATGATATGTGAATCAATACTTAATATTTCAGATAATGAACTTATTGAAAGCAAATTTTATTCTCAGCTGCATAGTAGATATTCAGTGTTGGTTGCCACAAACATGTGTATTTAAGTCTACATACATAATTCCTTCACTTCCAAAATATTGGAATATATGATAGTTTATTGGAAATACTTTCTTTGTAAAATGCTTATAATCAATATCCTATCATCAGAAACAGTCCATAAATACACTTCAGAATTACCAAAGGTTATCACTGTTAGTAAAAAATTGAATAAATTTAGACCCTTCTGAATATAAAATAACTGCGTCATTTTGTGAGTCTATGCATCTCTTTGCATTTATAGAATACCATTGGTACTTTTACCCAACACTGGAAGCTATTCCTTGAGTATGTTATATTTTGGGATCATTTTCATTCCTCTTAAATAGCTGAAACTTTTTTCTCCATTATCTATATGTGCTTTGGGTGTACAGGAAATAAATATAAAATGATCTTTTTTTTTTTTGATCATGATAATAAAGTGTATCCTGGAACACAAAGATTTGTCTTGTTTTTTCTTTCTCTCCAGCTCTCTGGAGCTTCTTACTGTTAAAGACAAAGTAGATTGATGTTGACATATTGGATTCAGAAGAAATGCAATTCTTCATTGTGTTACTTGTCACAGGTGGCTCCTTACAAGACACACATTCTCCTTCTCACATGTTCATTGCTGCTGGAGTTCTGGCTTTGACTTTGGCAGTGTCTTGTTGACATGTAATTTGGAGTCATAGGCATCCCCAGCTCACTTCCCCTTTCAGAACCCCTATAGCTTTCCCCTGCATACAGGAAGAAGCAGCCTCTCAGTATAGCATTCGCATTCCTTCACATTCAGAAAAAGCATCTTCCTGTTATCTTCTCTTCACCTAATACACACTGTTTCATCTGTTTTTTTCCTGAAATTTTAAAAGTCCACTTCCCCACTGCACCATGACTCCTGCTGATCTGTCTGAGGAAAGCCATTTCTGACATGACAACTGAAGATGCTTCATAGGTCATCGTCCCTCACCCTCCTTCTTCCCTCCCTGTTAGGAGAATCTCTCTTCCTTATGATGACAAATAATTTTGTTTGTATTTGTTTTTATTATTTTATTTTTGAGAGAGAAATAAAGAGAGAGAGAGAGAGAAATAGAGAGAGAGAGAGAGAAAGAGAGAGAGAGAGAGAGGAAGAGAGAATGGGTTCTCCAGGGCCTTTCAGTCTCTGTAAATGACCTCCAGATACATGCGCCCCCTCGTGCACATGTGCGCATTGCATGCTTGTGTCACTGCTTCTGGATACATGAGACCTGGAGATCTGAACATGTGTTCTTAGGCTTAGCATGCAAGGACTTTAATGCTAAGATATCTTACCAGCCCATATATTCTTATCACAGATATTATTATGACACAAAATGAACTTAGACATATAGTTCCCCATTGTTCAGTAGTGAAACCCCTCATTCCCCAATTGCTGATTTTCTCAAGAGAACGGTGTAGTGTTGGTACTAAGCTCACAGCGCAGGATTAAAGTGCTTCACAGCACTCAATAGGACCTAGGTTCCATCCCTAGAATCACTAAAGGAAAAAAAAAATATTCGTGCATTCATTATGTGGTTTGTGAGATCAAAGAGGCATCCATTTCTACTAGTAAAGTATATTGTCTCACAGAAAGAGTATCCACACTTGAGTCTTTCCTATTTTCATAACAGTTTGTTACAAAACAGATATTTTTTATGCTTTTAGCTTCAGTTAGCATTGATGATCACCAAGGAAGTAGTATTTTTAAAGATTATACAATTCTTTAAAACAATGATGATGCTTTCATCCTTGTGACCTTAGTTTCTGTGAGATAAATAGGTCACAAGTGAAGTCATTATCTGAGAGAAATTTAAAAGCAATGTGGCTGATGTCAAAACCTTGTGGTAAACTTAGTGTCTTGGCCAAGTTATGACTTATTTTGTAGTTCTCTTGACCTTAAAAGTTATCTTTATTGAAACATCTTGATTCGTATAAGGATATGAACTGCCCTTGGGAAGTAACCCAGTTCTACTATCAGTTTAGAGAAATCAGTCTATAATTTGTGCAGGGAGGTGGTAATGTTTGGTCTCTGCTCTGTTCTTAGCTCTGCATCGTGGAGACCCACCCGTGACAGTGCAGGTAGATCGAGCCCCTTCTTTTTGCCACTGAGGCTCACAGAGACTTTCCAGGAGAAAGTCCCTGAACTCTAGTAATGAGTCGTTTTGGATTAGATTCAGACTTCAAACACTTCCAGCCTTGCTACTTGCCACCTGTGTGATGGGCTGTGCTAAGGCAATGATGTTTAGAAAGTGGTTAAGGGCTGGAGAGATGGCTTAGTGGTTAAGCGCTTGCCTGTGAAGACTAAGGACCCTGGTTCAAGGCTCGATTCCCCAGGACCCACGTTAGCCAGATGCACAAGGGGGCGCACATGTCTGGAGTCCATTTGCAGTGGCTGGAGGCCCTGGTGCGCCCATTCTCTCTCTGTCTCTATCTGCCTCTCTATCTCTCTGTCACTTTCAAATAAATAAATAAAAATAATTTTTAAAAAAAGTGGTTAAGATTTGCTAATGCTAGAAGTTTTCATTTTAATTGTAAGGGAGTTTCTCTAGCAACTTTGAAAAGTGGCCATAAGCACCAAGACTAGCATTTTCTTAATTATAGCCAGCTCAGGGAGTAAATAAAAATAAATGACCTGATAAACTTTATATCCTGGAAGTACTTTCACTAATGGAGTGGTGTTACATTGTTATGTTCTCTGCAGAAGGGAATAAAATAAAACCACATCTTAGCCACATATAATGGAAATACAGCCAGACATTTGCTGTGGTCCACACTGTCTTATACACAGACATTCATAACATAGTTTATTGCTTGAATAAGGTATAACATTATTTGACTTTAGTGTTTTTGCCTCAAGGCATTACTAACAAGTAAGGATACAAAACTAAGATAGAATGAAAACGGAGATAGTTGTTAAGTTGGGAAATTGGAGTACTTTCCAAAATCTTCTGAAGGTGCAGTATGCGGATGAAAAGGTGGCAGACCCTGGATCTGTTAGGCTGTCCCCTCAGTTTCTATGCCTTAAAATCAGACATTAGGTGTAGGATTCAATGAATAAATTGTAAAATGAGAATCTCAGTACTATTGACTTTATAACATGATGGTAAACATTAAATTACTATGAAATAAGTTGTTAGCAGTGGCAGGGAATGAGTAAGTTCTCATTAACATGTGATGATGGTCTTAAACACACTCCTAAAGTTGTCTATTAAATATCTACTTCTACATACCCTTAAAGTCTGTATTATTCAGCCTCAATAGTTTCTTTCTTTGCTCCACCCATTTTTTGTATTTATCTGTATGTGTAATGGATGTGTATGCATGTGTGGATACATGTCCCTTCCAAAGCACAAATATGGAAGCTGGAAGACAGCCTCGGGTGCCAGTCCTCACCTTCCATCTCAATAGAGATGCTCTCTTCTTATTTAGCATCTTCTTCACTGCTCTAGCTGTGTGTGAGCTTCTGGGAGTTTCTCCTGTCTTTGTCTCCCTAACCACAGCTCTGCAGGCACGTAGAAATTATAGACACTGGCCAGATAGAATACTGCTTTGAGACCTGGGTTTGGAGTATCTGAGCTCAGGACTTCATGCTTATGCAACAAGCACTTAAAACACGGAGCCATCTCTCCAGCCCACACATTATCAATTGTAAAAGTTTTCATTTTAACATTTTCTCTGCATTGTGCTGTACTCTTTCCACTATAGTATTTATTTAGTCCTTACCTTACAAAAATTGAAACTAATGAATCATGTTGATCACTTGTAGTTATTTGACCAGTTTACATGGGCCTTGTTCTTCTAAAACTTGAATTTTATCTCTGAGGGAGTTGTTTGGAAGTAGCTACATTTTTCTTCTTAAATATCACAACATAATAGAAACTACTTGTCAAAAATTGATCCTTCATTTTTCTTCCATGTACCTTAATACTTTATTATAATCATTTGTGTGTGTGTGTGTGTGTGTGTGTGTGTACATACATACATATACATGCATACACACATTCCATGGTTAGTATGTGGAGGTCAGAAGACAACTGCGGCATCATCGGGCCCTCTTATTCCATCAGTTATTTTAAATTTGTTTTTATTGTATATGGACGTACTTCGTATGTAAGCAACACATGTGGGTACCATCCTTTCCCTCCTCCCTGCCACTTTTCTGAAGAGGCCTTCCTCATTAGAGACGCAGGTCAACCCCATGGGGATGGTGGGTCATGCATTATGGGGGCAGCAGTCAGTTATGGGAGAGGCAATGTCTCTGTGCAAAATGTCCCAAGTTGTGGTTCTAACAATCTTTCCACCCCCTCTTCTGCAAAATTCCTTGAGCCATGTTGGGTACACTGTAATCTACTTCAGTGATGGGCACATAGGAGCCTCTGGATCACTGGTTTGGTAGGTATTGAGTGTCATCAGTGTCTATCTCTTTCAACCTTGCACTGATATAAGAGTCACTAAGAAAGCAGCACTCTTGCTTATTTTCCCAACTCCCCTGTGGTTTTAGCTGGGGACAATATGGAATGTGCTAGATCTTTTGTCTTCTAAAGTGAAAAAGAGAAGCAGATTTTCCAGTGGAAATTAAAGTCAGCACCAGTTAAATGGGATAATCATTATAATTTAGAGAGAATGTTTAGGGTGTAGACCCTCTTATAGCCCACGATTAGTGGGAGCTTGACAATGGAAAGCAGAATTATTATTGGGATATGATTTTGACTTGTTTCCTAGTACCAGATATGGTTTCCTTTCTACTGAGTCAATTTGTTAGCCAATCCAAGAGCAACTGGTTACCCACCATGACTATGTGCCACTATTGCACTTGTGTGAGTATCATATCAGGTTGTTTGCTTCGGAGTCACTTAGACTTTAGGTTTCTTGGACAGATTTTGGCCACTTTTCCCCCAGTGGCTCATGTAGCACCTTCCAGCACTAGGTGGGCACATTGTCTGGGGACTGGCTCTCCTCCAGATTCCAACCAGGTCTCTGTGGGCCCTGCCAACAGCATATGGTGTCTTCAGCAGTAGGGTCTTACCACTAACCTCTGGCAGATAATCAAGTGCTCTGATAGAAGTCTCCCTTGTTTGTTTTGTGAGATCTAGTAGGTCTCTCTGATTAACAGCTCATTGTGGATGTAGACCACATCCTGGTACAGAGAATTATAGGCCAGCCCCATGGGAAAAAAAGAAAAGAAAAAGACAGAGAAAAAGAGAAACAAGAGAAATTTAAGGTTAGGCTTCATTTCACCCTCTCCAGGACCCTTCAATTCAGGTACGACCTAAGGTCCTCTTGAGGGTCCTACCTTTAGATCGCCCATTGTTTGCCACCAAGACTATCAGGCCACTTGGGCTATGATCTTGGTGATTCTCTTGACTCTGCATCCCATTGTCCTGGGTGTGTTGACAGTACCGAGACATGTGTCGTTTTACATATGGATTTATACCAGATGGGGATCTCAACTGTCGTTAGCAGGCAGGAATCTCCCCACCTCATTTAATATTATTTACCATGGTGCCTGCAAACATACCTGTTATTCTATCAAAGCCTAGCAAAGAGCCATGTAAACATTTGTGGCATTCACAAATGTTAAATACCTATTAAGAATGCTTGAAATGTTTCCATAGTGATTTAATTGGACTAGACTCACATCCACTATATAAATATGTTGCATGGAATACCTCACAAATGCATTGAGGAAGACAAATTACCAGAGACAGAACTATCCTAATGGCTTCTCATCAAAGTCAGAAAACAGCTTCGAAGTTGTAACTTTTTTTTTTTTTTTTTGAGGTAGGGTCTCACTCTAGCCCAGGCTGACCTAGAATTCACTATGGAGTCTCAGGGTGGCCTCAAGCTCACAGCAATCCTCCTACCTCTGCCTCCTGAGTGCTGGGATTAAAGGTGTTCACCACCACACCCGGCTAGTTGTAACTACTGGTCCTTGAAGGACCACTCTGGAATCTGAGAGGACAATTGAATTATGTTCCTTTAAAAAGTTCAGCTCTCATTCAGTCCCATGCATTCAACTTATTTCTAAATCCATCCATTTGTGAGATTTGTGAAATGATGCAATACACACCAGTATGGGAAGCATTCTCTAGAGAAATAGGAGAAATGTAAGACCATCTTAATTCTGCAAACTACTCAGTGGCCATGTAACCTTCCACATATTATTTAAGTTCTTGGTGTTTCTTTTCATACTTAAAATTGGGGCAGCATGGGGACATGATCCCAAAGAAGTTTGGTGAGGATTTAAGCAAATAATGAGGTATCAAGAACAGAGTCTTGCCCACAGGCATTGCCAATTCATGGATGCAGTTTTATTTTTACAGAATACTATAAATTTACTTCTGGAGTTAGAATTGTTTCCAAACTGTGTTTGTGGGTGGTCTGTCTCCTTTTGCCTATCTCCACATATATCCACATTTACTTCTCTGTTGTGTACTGAGGTGTTGTGTTTTGTCAAGAGATCTCTGCACACAGTGTAAACATTAGCTGATTGGATCTGGATGCATGTCTGCTCGCTGCTCAGATTTAACTCATGCTTCGCACTTTCTAGCCTCAGTCCCTTGCTCCTGAGACAAGAGGAATGACAAGGGGTGCAGGGAGATGAACTGTAGATGCATGTCTCAAGTTTGGTGATTTTGTGAGAATCACTGCGAAACTGACTGAACATTCTGGTTTTCCATGGCCATTCTTCAGTCCACAGAGTGAACATGCCTCTGCTAAGCTATCCAAAGACCCCCACAGCCTCACTGCAGCATGGCTTCTCTACTATCCCAGATCCATAAAGCCAGGCTTTTTTTTTTCCCTTCAATTACTTCTTTCTCTTAGAATCCCATGTACTATATTGCCATAAGGTAATATATAAAGAAAAGTGGAAGAAGCTTACCAGAAAAGAGAAACAGACTCCAAGATTGTGATATGTTCCACAGAAGACCGCTGAGTTTATCAGCAGCAAACCAAGAAGTAAATATCAAAAAAAATAATAATAATAAATAAATAAATAAAATAAACATCATTCCCACTCCTTTACTGCTCATCTAGAAGGAGATAGAATTTATATTCAGAAGTGAAGGATCACACCTGCACGTACAATAGAATCTTGCCAGGTGTTTTCCAAGGGTTTAAGACAGAAAACAATGCTAAGAGGAAGGGACACACCTGTGTGCTTTTGGCAGGATTTGCCGTGCACTGTATCTGGCCAAATGCGTTTAGAAAGAGTGCACTGGAACTAACTGTATATAAAAATGGACAGCGGGCACCCTATTCTGCACATGTCACTCAGAGGTGCCTCTGCTCTTGGCTGCTGCATGAATAAGACAGGTCAAGAATAAATAATTCAGTTCAGCTTGTTGCAACTTCCTGTAACACATGCAGTAATGGAGATTTGTTTTATTTAGCCAAAGGACAGCATTGTTTTGTTTAAAATGTGAATATTAAACAGTAACTCCGGAAAGGCCAGTGTTTCTGAGTAATTATTACATGTGCCATGGGGTATTTTAAAGCATGACTCCAAGTAGCTTCATCAACTGTAAATATATCAAATGTTTGGTATATTTATTGAAAAAATTAAATGATAAAATTGAATATAGATAATCATCTTGGATAATATGGCTAAAATTTAAGGTGAATAATCTATTTGAATCTGATTATTAATGTTTCTTAATTTAAGAAATTGAATCATGAAAGGAAACACATACATGAGACTAATTCTCCAACCTGTAGAAGCATCTAGGATGAAAATATAACCTTTGAGAAATCTCCCTTTTGACAGTTCTTGAAAATTATTTCTCTTATCACAGGCTAATAGTTTGACTGTAATGTCTGCTGTTAAAGAAGCAAGTGCCTGTACAAATATTAATCTTACATTATTACAGCTAAATATTCAGCCGATTTGAATATTAAAATAGCCCAAAGGCTCTTCAATAAAATATGTGATTACTGAAATAGTTCAATCCCTTTTATCATCCTAGGCATATCCCATACATATATTTAAAGACTTCATAGTTACTTAAGTAAATATATTAATTTATAATAGTGACAAAGCCAGAACTTTAATTTGAGGCTTTTAGAAATGTACTTGCTATTATGTTGGACTCTTAGGCTGTAACAAAATCGGATCCTGTGAGTAATAATTTAACTTCAGAACTTTGCACAATTATTATTTTAATTGTTATACATATTGACATATTTTAATAACATATTTTAAATGATTATATCTGACATGTAATAATTATGAGATATGCCACTGTGTATTGTAAATAGTTGGGGACAATGAATCCTTTTACATGAGTAACACCTGTTTACGGTTAATCCTATCATTATTTTCCATTTGGTAAAGAGTAAAAATATAGGTGAGGCCACATAGCTATGAGGCAAATATTGTAGTCTCCTTTGCAGTCAGGGCAAATTGATGAAGATGAATGTGAGGAAGGAAGGACTTTATTTTAGTTCTGCATTTGTGTTGTATGTTGTATGCGTGCATCCATATGTATGTCTGTATATGTGTGTGGATGCACATGTATATGCAGGTGCATGTTAATATGTACATGGTGCATGTATGAAGAGGACAGAAAACCTTGTGGGTCATTCCTCAGGATCATGGGTACTGGGATTGAACTCAGGTCGTTATGCTTATGAGGCAAACACTTTACTAACTGATCTGTCTTCCAGCCATGAGCTTTTTTTTTTTTTTCCAAAAAAGGAAGACATGCCTATTTATGAACTGTGCATGAATATAAGACAAGTTACATGTGTGAAATGGTCTCTTCTTAAGAATAAGAATAAACTGAAGAGAACTGAATGGCACCATGAACTTGAGTCCTGTATTCCTGTTTTAGAACAAGTACGATAGCATCTAAACATGACTCCTAAAGTCATGTACAGAAAAGAAAACCTGGAAAATCTGGCCACCTGTGATCACTATGAAGTAGGAGCCAACAAGCAACAACAGCTCAAGGGTAAAGCCAAAGCTGGCGGGGTTCCAGGGCTGCTGTGGGCTCCCAACTTTGCCCCTAACTCTACATACACAGTTCTTTGCTTACTCCTCCTTATGTTCCCAAAGTCTTCACCATTCCCATTGACTGTGTGCAGTTCCTTAGGACTGTTTACCCAGCATAGCCCATGGTCATGAATCTTGGTGACTTGAGAGTTGGTTATCAACCTGCATATTTTTTTTAAAGTTTGAATCATGAGCTGGAGAGATGGCTCATCTTGCCTGCAAAGCCTAAAGACCCAGGTTTGATTCCCCAATACCCACATAAAGCCAGATACAGAAAGTGGCACATGCATCTAGAGCTTGTTTCCAATGACTAGGGGCCATGGCAAGCTCACTCTCTCTCTCTTTGTGTTATAACAGAATGACTCTGTCATAGGTAAACAGTACTTGATAAGTTGTATTTATCTCCAAATACATGTTTTCTCATTTTCATTATTTTCTCTTCTTTTTTTCCTCTACCCTGACTTTATTAGTTTCAAATTGTATTTGGGAATTCTAAGAGTCAGTCTCCATATATAAGTCTAAATATTTGTGTAATCTGATAACTTATTTTATCAGTCATTTGATACATTTATTCTTAGTCCTCAAATATTTTTGAGGTATTCATGCTAAAATTTCTACTTTTTATTTCATTATCTGATTAAATATGCCTTTTACCACATCTTGAAGTAGAGATGTAAGATATTGTTCTCACCCACACAGACTTTAATGAGGGAAATAAACATTTAAACTTAAATTTTGTAAACTGGGAACATGAAGCAATATGTAGGAAACTATGAGAATATGACTCAGAAAGCAGTAAAGTTGAACAGGAGATGGTCAGGGCTATTTGAGAAGGCTATGTAAGTTGACTACAGCTTAAATTGGTAGGAGAATTTAGGTAAAGATATTCACATGCACAAGGACAGTGACACGAAATCACTTACTGGTGTGAACTCAGGAAGAAGTGTTCAGGAAACTGTAATTTGTGGGTGAAGTGGTCAGAGAGATAGAGGGGAATAAAGGGATAGAGAGTTTCTTGATCTTTATACTATAGGAAGAGAAAAATAATTACATCCATCAATTCACATTGAGATATGAGGCCATGTAATATATCAAACATGCATACTATCAACACGAACTTTGCCTGTATGAACATATTTTTCTTGTGGAACCCTTTTACAAAGAGTATAAATAAGATTCATATTTCTGAAAAATACTTCCTGTAAATGTGAAACAGAAACCAAAATAACAGGACCTGGAGTGAATCTGAAACCTGTGGTGATGGCCATGGTGATGGGTGACGTGCAGGCGTAAGCAGAGGACGACTCTTACAGCTGGTTACTCCTCAGGATTCGCTGGACAATGGAGAAGACTCCTGAATGTTTAGCTTGGATGAATGGTCGGCTTTAACAAGCTCCATGTTAGAATGAGAGTTTGAGGAGAAAAAGTAAATTGAGAACAGGGTAAGTGAGAGGATAGTTGATATGAAATGTTGACTGAAAATGTGTAGTACAGTTTCCCTACATGTAATGTGTGCTAGGGTCACCTGGGCCACTGTCAAGTACATATTCTCTACTGGGTTTGAGAAAGAGTCTAATCTTCTGTAATTCAGTCAAGCATCTGGGTCATAGTCATGTGACTGCCCAGCCCATCACATTGGTAGTAAGTCTACGGGATGCTTTAATTTGATACTCAGCAAAGAGACATCAGTTGCAGATTGACATTCAGAAACCCTTGGCATTTTGTACCAGGCTCCCAGAGAGTGATTACTTACACAAACTAATCCAAAAAGAAAAGTTTTCAAACAACAACAAAAAATAAAACTGAGTAATTGATTAAATTTTTTTGAATTATATTGGCCTGGATATCTTAAGATTTAATGTAAAGCATATTTGAATAATGTATATAAATTATTAATTTAGGTAGTCAATAAAAACTCATATTTGCAACTATTAATGTGGAAATAGTAGTTAGGTTTTTATGGAATATGATGAACGAAGACATTTATCATTCACATCTAGTAAGGACTAAATTATTTTTAACTCAGAAAGTTTTCATTCATAAAACAATTCAAAAAAGGGGGAAAAGTGCTTTGGAATTTTGTCTTCTACACAAAGTGGCAATGGCATACATGACCTCACAGTGGCTGATGCTTCCTACATAAGACCTGCAGAATATAAGGAAAAAAATAAGACAAAACATCAAAATAGAGGAAGGATTAATTTGAAAGAAGAAGGGATTCAGTTTAGGAGAATAGGGGAGTGGTACAAAGAGTGTGGTGAAAGGGAATTGTGTTCAGGTTACATTGTGAATATGTATAGACATTGTCAATAAAAAGTTAAAAATATAAATAAACAATTCTGATTAAAATTTCAACACAATAATTGAAAAATGTATATACACATTCAAACCAAACCTACTTGAGCCTAGGAAAATTGCATGAACTGAGCAGAGAGCTAAGACCTGTGATGTCTGTGGAAAGAGAACATTGGAGAGGAATAAGAAATAAAAGGAAACAAACAAAGGAAGGATTGTCAAGGAAAATACAATTGAACTCAGAAATTTATCATTTATTGAAATTTTAAAAAATATTTTAAAAGAACAAAGAAGACTTTTTTTTTTTTTTTTTTTTTTTGGTTTTTCGAGGTAGGGTCTCACTCTGGTCCAGGCTGACCTGGAATTAACTCTGTAGTCTCAGGGTGGCCTCAAACTCACAGCGATCCTCCTACCTCTGCCTCCCGAGTGCTGGGATTAAAGGCGTGCGCCACCACGCCCAGTTTAAGAACAAAGAAGACTTTCTGTGAGATGTGTAAATCGAATCATAGCTAAGTCAGCACAAGTGACGGGGGGCCACAGTTGCACTTAAAATGTTAGCTTTCCACAGCAGGTGGCCATTTTCAGGACACTTCCAGTGAAGAGAGGTCAAAAGTCAGATCTCTGAGAACTACAGCAACAGAGGGGAGTAATTAGCAAGAACAAGCATTTTTTATAACAGAATTTCATTTTGTATGGTATAACTGAGAATAGTTCAGAAACTAATTTTTCAAAGTTACAATTTGAAGGCTGATGAGATTGCCTGGTGGGAAAAGTAGTTTCTGGGAAAGCACTATGACCCAAGTTCAAGTCCCAGCAGCCATGAAAAAGCTGGACTTGATGACCTACTAGCTATCCCAGGGCTAAGGAGAAAGAGATAGGTGCTTACATGTCTAATGAGTCCATCAGAGCTCCAGGCTACGATGAGAGAACCTTCCTCAAAAAATTCTGTCAAAGTCAATTGAGGAATACATGTGATATGGACCTCTGGCTCCCACACACTTGAGCATATATGTCCAGGCCATACGTGTGCACTCATGAACATGTGCCCATGCCATGCAGGTATAGACACTCGTGTAATTAAAGGGCCTATTTTGATTTCAACATTCCACTGTGGTCATAGACAAAGTCTATATACATTAGATATGGAGGGGGGGGGATCAAATTCAACAGGATAAGAAATAGCCTGGAAGCAGAATCAGGGTTTGAAGTTCAGCTTTATGATGAACAATCCATTTCATAGAACTAGAAAAAGGCTTGGCAAAATCAGACAGCCCATGTGCATTATATCCATCAAGCTCCGTCTTTCCATTCTTCATGGTGAATCAGTTGTGATGAGAACCACTTTACGGGCAGGACTGGGATCATATTCATTTCATGCAGGGAGCTATCTCCTTCAACTATGCCACTTCAAGCAAGTGGGGCTCCTTTATGCAAAAAATGAAACTTGGTGTTTTCTTTTTTTTTTGGCAGAAAGAATTAAGATCAAAGTTACTCTTCCCTTCAGGACAATGATAGGTTTAAATGATTTTAAATAAAAATCAGAATCCCCCAGATGATTACAGGTGGATGAAGGATGTTAAAACTTTATTCTCAGAATTTGACTGATTGTTTTCTTCTTCAGTATCTTTATGTGTTGATGCTATGACTGGCCTGGGATTGGTGCTGAAACCATTTTGGATGACTTAGTGTTTTCTGTTCATTTCCAAAGATCCACTACAGTGCTAGAAGCAGAAATTACATTTCCTACATATTTACTCAAGCAATGAATTACTACATTATTTGATGAAATCATTATCATGTAACATTAAGGTAGTTATAGTGACCTTTTTAATAAATATTTTTGTCTTACCATTAAACATTTTGAAAGTAACTAATCTCTAATATGGCAGTGTTGTTATATTAAGATAGTTTTAATTCAAGATAAAACTTGTTCTCCATGTAGTATTTCTTTTTCCAATTTTATTAATATTCTTATGACTTAGTAGAGATAATATTTGTGTGATAGAGAGAAGGTCAACCACGGCGTCTTGCTACTGCAAACAAATTCCAGAGCCATTTTGTAGATCTAGCTTTTATGTGAATACTGGAAAATTGAACCCAGGCAATCAGGCTCTGGGGAGAGAGAGAGAGAGAGAGAGAGAGAGAGAGAGAGAGAGATCGAGATCTAGCCTAGGCTGACCTGGAATTCACTATTTAGTCTCAGATTGGCCTCAAACTCATGGCAATCCTCCTACCTCCACCTCCTGAGTGCTGGGATTAGGATTAAAGATATGTGCCACCACACCCAGCAAAATAAATATTTTTAACTATTAGAAATACATAGGCATTAAACAGCTTCTGGCTCTGTTAGTCAATGAGATGGTTATACAGTGTCTTCATATTAGCAATATAGACAATGAATTTCATGTGGTTTATAAACTAAAACATATTCCTCAGAAGTTTAATAGATTTGGGATTTTAGACTATAATTCACTTGTAGACAAGTGAAATTAAATTGTTTCATGCTATCTCCCAAGTACCAAATGATTTCAGTTGTTCCATGAATATGCACATTCACACAATGTGATTGGTTACCCTATAGGCAGAGCCAATTATATTATGCTAACGTGGTTATTCTGCTCAGAAATCTGGATTGACTGTTCTAGTACATCAATGTGTATTGTCTTCTAAAGAGGTAAGTTGATAGCTGTCAAGAGAGGTGTCAAAGATTTGGAGGAGTCAGATTTAGGGAGCTTGAAGGTTCCTTCATTTCATAGTGATGGACACATTCCTTCAACAGTAAACGTGAAGCTACAGAAAGTGACACCCTTGACTAAGAGCAGCATTGCTGCAGAACTTTCTGAAAATGGGCTTTTGCATTTTGATGTGAAAGTCATGATTACCTGAGGAAAATTATTTGGACATTTCCTCAGTATGAGTTTAGGCAAGGAGTCTTTTGTTTGTACCTTCTAATAAAATGGGCCATTAGTCACATCATGTGTTCAAGGACATACAATTTATGAACTAAAGTTTGCTTATTCATGGTGTAAGTTGTCACGTTTTGTTCATTTTGTTTTATTTTTACTGCTCATCAAGAGTTTAATAAAAGGAATTTGCTCTAAAATTGGGTAAACAAAAATAAATACTGCTAGTTGTCCCAATGTAAGAAGATGCTCCCGACATCCTGGGGGACTGGATAGTTCTTATTCAACCAAAGAAACCACAGAATAGCACGTCCTCTGCCCAGCAGACCTTCTGGTTTTTATTTCCAATGGATATACAAGTAAATGATAAGAAAATTAGTAGATACACAAAACCCCTTGGAACAGAACATTCTTCTCAAATAATTATTAGAATTATTCAATAATGAGCTGTAACAGACAGCTTCAGGTTCACTGAGATGAACTTTCAGACCAGGCACAGTTATGGAGGAAGGGATTTATTGAAGCTTACAGATCCAGGGGAAGTTCCAAAAATGGCAGAAGAAGCTGGCCTGCCTTCACAGGCCCAAGCAGACAGAGAGAAGCACAAGCCTAAAGGTCAAAAGCCACAGAACACTTCAGGCACTCCAGCTAGGCACACTTTGCATATCTTTAGATTGAAATCAGAAACCCACCACCACACCTTAAGATCACCCAATGACATTGCCTCCAGCCAGGTAGCCAGCAGATGCAAACTACAAACAATAAAGAACTGAATATATTGGGGGCCATCTATTCTATTCAAACCACCACATAAGCCATCTTGAAAATTGGCTTTACATGAGAAATTTCCTATGTGAATAAAGTGTTTTAATGTAAAGAGGGCAGTGATAATTTCTCAGAGAAAATTAATTGCATCCATATTAGATCTGAGTTACAAATATGGTGATCTTAGTATATATGGTGGTTTATTTAATGTTTTTCAGAATTATCCTTAATTTATGAAGGTAAGTAGCACATGCCCTCATTGTGAGAGTCCTTCTTAAGCACCATGTCTCTGGCTTAGACTGTGGTTATTCTTTCATTCAAGCCCTAACATGAGTCAAAATGAGTGTGTAGTATAATTTGTTAGGATAATATAATAAAGTATAGTGGCATTTAGTAGTCCCTTGTACTCCTGCAAAGTGATTTTTGTTAGTTCATTAGATGATTTCTTCTTTCACTTTAATGTTTCTTGATCCCCAGTGTGTTAGAAAGATGCTACATGACTTAACTCTTTAATTTGTTATTTCAGTATTTATTATTCTTGTGTTATTTATTAAGTCTGTTTTCCATCAGAATGTTTTAAACATGAAATGTAATCTTGTATGGGACTATTATGTTAACTTAAAAATCTCTTGCTTTAATTTATAAGATATTTTCTAATCTCATTATACAGGATTTAGTGGTATAACTCTCATTTACATAAAACAGGCCTATTGGCCTCTGTGTGGGGGAAAATGCTTTGCAATTTAAAGCACAAAGCCTTTTTAATATTCCCCTGAGAAGTCAGCTTTTAGGATTCATCCAGCAAATAGGCAAGGGAAGAAATTGTCAACACTTAGCTAAGAGGTTACAGATGCATGAGCAATTAAAATAAGGTAATTTTGTTTGTGTAAGGGGTTTGCATTAATTTGAATCAGACAAGAATCAAGGGCTGTGCTTGGGTTCCAAGACCACAACCATGACAACAGTGGAGGGCAAAGGCAGAAAGGAATTTTTTGGGATATCTGCTCCCCTTTCACTAACTTCTGCCACAAACATGGCAATGAAAATTCGGAAGTGTGAGGAATTAGGGTCATAAAATTCTATTTGGTGAAAGCAATTATATTATTTACTGATTTTATTCTGGCATTCTCAGGTATCATCATTTTCTCAGGGTATTTCCCTGTACAGTAAATCCAATGCTTTATGGAAATGAAATAATGTTGAATAAAAGTTACATGATTTGTACAGATTTTATTTTAGATATTTATTTCTTGTGTTTACTTTTAGAGGCAGAGATTCACAGTAACCCAGGCTGGCGTGGAGCAAACACTACAGTTAGGCCAGCCTTGACTCAGTCTTCTTAGCTCAGTATTTTTATTTATTTATTTTTTTTATTTGCACTGATAGAGTAATTTTTTTTCAGTAGTTTTCTGGGAGAAGGCTTTTATTGGCTTAAGAAACATTTTACTTTTTGGATTGTGCTATACTGGCATTGGCCCTTTCAACTCCCATAATTGGGTTTGTTTGCTACATTCAAGTATCCCTGAGATATCTAAGCTGGCTGTCCATCCTAACAGAACCTTCATAATTGTCCTCTTCCCAATTGTAGATTCTTGAAATTTGGGACTCTGAGAATTTTCTTCCCATAATTTCCTGCCAGAGAATCTACACTTCTAGTGTTAGGTACTCTATCTATCTGAGTGTTATGGTCTTCAAAATCTCTAATGATTAATTGGAAAAAAAAAAAAAAAAAACAGAAAGAAAGAAAATAGAATTTTGAAAAAAAACCCTATATTCTATCAAAACCAGAGAAGGAATCTTAGAAGTAGCATGCCAAATTTGCTTACTTAGTCCCTCACAGGAGCTGTACTGCCTCCTTAGCATTCGTTTCTTATTTGGCTAGAAACCATGAAGCTTTGGCTACACTTAGCCCCATAAGGAGTCAGTATGTGGGAATTAGCATTTTATTTTTATTAAACTGCAATGCGTGATAAATGACTCTCAGAGGAAGTGGAGGTGACATAGCAAACCGTCCCTGATGCTAGGGATGGTTTTAGGTTAGTTAACACGTGCAGCTTCCCAAGCCATAATGTTGGATGAAGTGAGGAAATGTGGAGGTGGCGGTGATTAGGCAGAGAAAGGTAGCTGGAAGCTTGGCTGTTACTTCCTTTCTCTCCAAAGCGATGTGGCAATGTTAGAATGAAGACAAAGCCATTTTCAAAGCTTCCACTTGGTGGAAATTTACTAACAGAGCTGACCAAGAATAGAAGAAACTTCTCGTAGATGATACTTTCATTTTTTGCATACTACCTAGTTTTAATCATTCTTAATGAATTTCAGGTTCATCAATCTGCAGCTAGGATATGGTACAGGTTCTCTATAATACAGTGCTGTTCTTATATTTCTGTCATTATTTAAAAGACTCCTTAGTTTTGGGAGCATTTTATGGCTGTACATGTAGTAATGTGATTATCTGCTTTGCCCATACATACATAAGGAAGAGGAGAGAGCTCTACAGGTAACGTGTGGCTGTCACATAATGTTTTAAGTCCCAAGACCCACCTTGCATCTCGCCTCCACTGAATGGAAATACATAAGTTTATGCCTAACATCAGAGTTCTAAGAACCAAGCCAGCACTTACTCTATCGCTTGAAGTAAAAGCCCCAGAGACAACCTCCATGCCTCTACTTTCCCCTCACATCATGTGCAGTCCATGAAGACATGTTCCACTACCTTCATACTGCACATGAGTCATGAACCAAGAATCCCTGGGGTTTGTCTCCCAAAGCTATCATTGTATCTTAGGTTTCACTGGGCGACTTGTTGCTTGCACACTTGTCCCATGCTGTCTGCCCCTGAAGCTCTTGAAACCCTTGGTATTATTGTTCAGCATAAGAGCTCCATGACCTCATAGCTTGGCCAAGTGGTCTTCTGGAGTCCTGGAAATGACACCTAAGGAACCATGGAAGGGGGCATGCTGGCTTCGGGTTGTTCCTGGATGTTGCCCCCTGCTTCTGCGCCCATCTCCAGGATGCGTCTGTCACTTTTCTGCTTTGAGTTTCCAGGGCCCACGACGATGTTTAGGCTTCATTCTGTTTCTTCTTTTTTGTTTTTGTTTTTTGAGGTAGTGTCGCACTCTAGCTAAGGCTGACGTGGAATTCACTATGTGGTCTCAGGGTGGCCTCAAACTCACAGTGATCCCCTTACCTCTGCCTCCTGAGTGCTGGGATTAGAGGCGTGCGCCACCACGCCAGGCTTGTTACTTGCTTCATAACAGTTGTCATTATTGGCCATTATGTTTTATAATTTTAAGCTTACTTGAGATGTTGTATAGTATGCTATTATGGATGATGGAGGCGGGAAACTGATATCAAAACTAAACAGGGAAAAGTGGGAAAGAACATGGGGTTCAGCAGAAATGGTATGAGAGAGGGTGGCAAAAGAAAGTACCCAGAGAGACATATAATCAAAATACATTATGTATCTATATGGAAAACATGAAAAAGATGTTATATAGCCTGGCTATACATCAGCATTGCCTGAGAAATTATCAAAACTTACAGATGTAAATGTGCATATATATGTGTATATATATAACTATGCAGGAGAAAAGAGAGACCTATCTCATTTTAGAGTTTTAGTTAGAGTCTTTGCTTTATTGGTTTTTCTCCATCAAGTACACTGTCAACTTAATCACACAAAACAATCATTTATTTGTTTCTTATTGACATCTTTGAACAGTTCCCGTCCCATGGAATGATTTTTGTAAATCTATGTTCTCATTTTTTTTAATGCTTCAGTTCTCCTTTCCACATAGAATATATGTACATGTGTGCATTGGTATTGGCCACAGTTGGTATGGTCCACAATTCAGAGAACTATACCTCCACTTATTTCAGATAGCTGTTCCCTCATTACAGAAATATTTATTCAGTACCATCCACTGGATAGTCTCTGCTCTTGACTTTCATTAGTCAAGGGTTAAATGAACAAATGAATAAATAAATATATTTGCCCCATGGAGCTTACATTCTCACCCTAGAAGTTAATTTCTGCAGATGATTACAGTAAATAAGAACATATCACCCTTTGAGAATAGTTGTAGATTGACTTTAAAGAATCTTTTTTTAAATTCAATGTAATTGATGCTGTTATTTTGTGCTGATGTTTAAAACAACTTTCCATAGGAATTCCAGAAGATTCTTTATTTTTTTAAAGCTGTGACTAATTAAAAGAAAACCAATTTTCTGCAAAAGAAATAATTGGATTGAAATGGATTTACAAGAAGAGGCCCACTCTATTTGTCTACAATGTATTTTGCTGCTTGAAATCTGAAGATTAAGTCAGGCTGGAGTGACAGTTTTAGCATAGCTTTTGTGTCAGGAAAGTTGGATTGTTTAAAATTCATTTGAGTTTTGGAAAAAATGAAACATTCTTTTTTTTTTTTTTTTACCAGCCATTGTCTCAACATACATGCTTGGGTGCTAAAAAAAAAAAATTACCTTCAATCGCCAATTCCTAATATGATCATACAAACTCTATGCCCTCAGGAAGGTTCTATTGTCATAGATGCCAAAGCTTGTTAAAAAATGACAAATGTCAGGCAAAGGTCATATAAAGCAGGCATGACATCATACAGAGAAGTGACGAAGACAGAGTCCACTCTGACCTGCAGCTTCCTAGATCTCTGCTGCTTTGAGATTATTTAACATTCAAGTGCTTTCTGTTTACTGACAATCTGCTTTCCTTCTAGTCATCTACCTGCTCATGTTGTCCAGTCCTCTAAGTGACCTTTGGCTTGTGCATATGGACATTACGTGTTTATATTAAGCTCCACTTCCATATACTCATATCTCATTACATAACATATAATCAAATTACATGGACACATTAATGACTAAGACATTATAGTCAGTTATATAAATATCTAGAACTTAAGCCATGAAATCATAATATATAATGTCATGTCAAAAGCCATTAAAAGAAAGGAATTCCATATGGAAAATTGTGATTCTGCTTCACATAGAAAACAAATTATAAGATATGGTATAATTAGCTGGACACAAAACTGCAAGCTTTGGAAAGATCAAGGTGCCTGTAGGATATAGTAACTGATCACTGAATGTGGTTTGAAAACTCCCACCCCTTCCTTCTGAGAAAGAAATCCCTTAGTGAGGCACCACGTGGACACAATACCACAGGCCATGGAGTGTGGGCTTTTGTAAGTAGCTGGTTGCTTCTACCAGATGTTTAAATCATTGTCTTCTGACATGAAAACACTTAGAAGCAAACACCAACCATTCCTTTCTGCGTTTCCACCTTCATATGCAAGTACTTGAGGGAAACTTCATGAATTTTTAAATTTTTCCAACCTATTTCCCTTCATCTCAGTGATGTTTCTCAAGCCTTTATTTGTGATTTGGAAAGAAGGACATGAATGTAGGGGAGAGTGAGGGTACCTAAATTTGAGAGTTGGTTACCCTTCCCAAAAGTGCACCCCCTTGAAAGAGTTAGCTTCTCTGTTAGGAGAGGGACATACATTGGAGAGCACAGCCTTCTTTTACTCAGTGATGATATTGGGTACCTTGTAATGATTACAATAAAGATAACTGCAAACTGTGGCAGATAGATGCTCACTTTTCTTATGCTTATCACCCTTGCACATGGCATCAACAGCTCCTTGCTTAAACATCTGCTTTTATTTAGACTAAGCTGAGCTACTGCCTTTCCAAGCCAGAATTCAAATCTTCCAGTGAAATACCAAGATATCTGCTTAATTTAAAAGGACATGAAATGCAAAAATTTGAGTTGAAATTATCTCAGAGGGAAGGACAATTACCTAAACTGAAAAAAAATTAGCTTAAAATAAAAGTTGCTGCACAATTTTTGCTCTTCTCATTTTCTTTGGCACCAGACAGAATATCAATCAGCCTTACTGTTGTATTTTTGTTCACTGAGAAGCCTGATGTTATTCTGATAATAGATATGGACACTCAGGCCAATGGGACAATAAGATGTGTATTTTTCTGACCACAGATTTAATATATCTGTGCATTTATATATTTCAAGAAAACAAAATGCATTGCAATAATAAATATTGTAAACTTTTTAAAAGTCTATCTCAAGTATGGTCCAACTTTGAAGCTGTCATTTGTGAAAGGTTACTTTCTTAAGGTATGTTTTAGATGTCTCAATCGTCACATATTTCCTCAAATAAGTAGGGGTAATTGTTACATTTAAAACCATTGGTAATCATGGATAAGAAGGACATATTGCTTATATAATGGGGAGATTATACTTGAACAGATAACATTTATTTCTCTGTTTTTTTTTTTTTTAAATTTACTTGACTTTTTGAGGTAGGGTTGTACTACATGGACCTGCCTGGTATGGTATTTGCTATGTATTATAGACTAGGATGACCTTGAGATGGTGGATACATGCATTTACTACCATACCTAGGCAAGAATTGCTTAAGAAAACATACGACTTTAATGAAAATATAATGTATTCATGTTTATTTAAATGTTTTATTTGGAGCTGGAGAGGTGGCTTAGTGATTAAGTCACTTGCCTACAAAGCCAAAGGACCAGGTTCACTCCCCAGTACCCATGTAAATCCAGATGCGCAAGATGACACATACATCTGGAGTTTGTTTGCTATGACTAGAGGCTCTGGCATGCCCATTGTCTCTCTTTTTCTCTCTGTCTACCTTTCTCTCTCTCAAAAACATAAATATAATAAAAGACTAAATGTTTTATTTAATAAAGTTTTTATATCAAAGCATAACAATATAGTACATCTTTCATAAATTAATTTTATGGCTTCACACATATTTACATAACTTACATATATTAAATTCATGAATGTATAGTAGCACAAGATATCTTAATAACTTGAATTAAAGGTGAGATTAATAGCAAAATATTGACAATTGAGAAGTGGTTCATTGATATTTCAAGTAAATTGAAAGAAAAAACAAACTTCTGATGAGTTAAATGCCATTACTTATTTTATTTATTTCTTTATTTATATTTATTTTATTTGGTTTTATGAGGTATGGTTTCACTCTATTCCAAGCTGACCCAGAATTCACTGCATAGTCTCAGAGTGGCCTCAAACTCATGTCGGTCCTCCTACCTCTACCTCCTGAGTGCTGGGATTAAAGGTCTGTGCCGCCACACTGGTTGGCACTATTTCTTGACTAAGAATGACTGGTGGAACAAGTCATATCACTGGTCCACATACTCAAGAATAGCTTCTGAAAGATTCAGACTGTTCTTCCACTTTCCATGCCTGGGTGTTGTTTATGAGTCAGGGCTTCCTTAAATGAGAAGATCCCGTTATCCAGAGTAAGTTCTGTCCTGCAAACTGCTGGGCAGTGAATGACCACTCAACCAGTATCAGCTATGCTGGTGGAAGAGTAGTAAGGACCACTTTCTGAGGAGAACTTATACAAATAAAGCGTTTTGGAAATATTACATACAAAATAGTAGGCCTTAAGTGATCTTTATAGATTTTAACATGCTCATGTAAACTGGAAATCTCTTGAAATTCTACAATTACCAAATTTAATTAACTCTGAAGAACATGTCTTATTTTTTCCCCAAGAGTGTCTCTAGTGATTCCTGTTCCTCCCACACTTTCTTAGGTGATTCTTAGGTAAACACAGACCTATTAATCACAATGCATGCAAATTCCTAATTGCTTATGATTTCAATTGCTTGAATTGAAACATGAATAATTGTCAAATATAAGAGCAGTGAATGCTTACGAGCCACTGCACATGAAGATGCCAGTCAGGTAACTACAGTACTCTAAAATTTAATTTTTAACTGCATCAAAATTAATCTCTCCATTCCAGAACATTCAAGAATTTCTAGTAAGCACCAGAGCATAATATTCAATTAAGACTTTCTCATAGCAGCAACCATTACTTGTCTGTTTTGGAAATCTATTTAGCTATAGTTACTTCATGTTGAAAAAAAAAATCCTAAATTGAAATGCTTGGATTTTGTGGAAGCAAAGTGATATTCATATACCAACAAAGACCATAATGTGAAGAAGCTGACACCCTGAGCACCATGCAAAACAGAAAGATCATCTCACAGGGAGGATTATAAAAGTATAATTACATATCTACTCAATGAGCTATAGGAATCTGTTTACCCCTTCTGCAGGGAAAAACAAAACAGTAACCATGGGGACAGAGGTTTGAGGTAGACAAAATAGGCTTGCTGAATATACCATGAACTGCAAAAGCTAGTTTTGCTCACAGAATACACTTTGCTTTGTAAATGACTGTTCTAGGGACAAAAGTCAAGGTTAGCAGAATGTGACACATGTCTGTTCTCATATACTGCAGACTCCAGTCATTTTTCAAGAATCAGAAGTTTGATGGACTGAGATAATTACTGTCTTCCTAGGGTGCAGAGTTGGAGGACACAGGAGATGCCAGAGCACAGCCTCTTCCTGCAGGGGCTACTCTCTAGCCCTTTAATTGCAACAACCATCACCCCAGAGTACTAGATTTGGGGAGAAAGTCCCTTGACCCTTCAGTTTGCTTCATGTCAGAATCCCACTCATATTTCAATAATTTTCATTTTTTAAGATATTGAATTGTAGGAACCAAACTGAATATAGTTTTGGAAAGACAAAGGAAGGAAGGAAAGAAGGAAGGAAGGAAGGAAGGAAGGAAGGAAGGAAGGAAGGAAGGAAGGAAGGAAGGAACGAAGGAAGGAACGAAGGAAGGAAGGAACGAAGGAACGAAGGAAGGAAGGAAGGAAGGAAAAAGAAAGAGAAAGAAAGAAAGAAAGAAAGAAAGAAAGAAAGAAAGAAAGAAAGAAAGAAAGAACAAAAGAAAGAGTTACAGAAATAAAGGGAGGTAGGAAAGAAGAAAGGAAGGAAGGAAAAAGGAAAATCTAGGGGGTGGCACACCCCTTTAATTTCAGCATTCAGGAGCTGGAGGTAGGAAGATCAATGTGAGTTTGAGGCCAGCCTGAGACTACATAGTGAATTCCAGGTCAGCCTGGGCTAGAGCAAAACTCTACCTAAAAAATAAAAAAAAAAAAGAAAATATAGATTCCAACTATAATTAATAAGAAACCCAAGCTATCCATAGTGTTTATTTCATACTGTATATAAACTTCACATTTATACCTTCTTGTACCTGAGCTATGTTTAATCTCATTAGTCTGTCTGTCCACGGCTTGGGACTACACATCGGAACAGAGAATATACAAGCACCTGGATGAACTTTTCTTCAGTACAGCTCAAACTCTTTCACACAACATTGGCCTTGAGCACACTCCACTCTCCAACCCCACCTCCAAATGTCATGCCCTTCATCACATGATGCTATCTTCTCCCTAGACCTGGATTTGTACAGATCCCTACACACACCAGGCAATTTTGTTTCTTTGCTTCTATGCCTTTGTGTGCAGTTTTTTTTTTAATTTTTTTTTTAATTTATTTGAGAGCGACAGACAGAGAGAGAAAGACAGATAGAGGGAGAGAGAGAGAATGGGCGCGCCAGGGTTTCCAGCCTCTGCAAACGAACTCCAGACGCGTGCGCCCCCTTGTGCATCTGGCTAACGTGGGACCTGGGGAAACGAGCCTGGAACCGGGGTCCTTAGGCTTCACAGGCAAGCGCTTAACCGCTAAGCCATCTCTCCAGCCCTGTGTGCAGTTTCACTCTGACCACAAACTCTACTAAGTGTTCCACTCGGACATCATCAATTCTAAAAGCTTTCTCTGAACCCTGAAGTAAAGCCTGGATAAAATGTGATGACCCCCATGTTCCCACAACACATGATATTTTTATTATTATTTGTAATGAACATGCTATAGTATAAATTCTTTTTGAGTCCCTATTTCTTCTAAAATCATCATATGATTGAGGGCAAATATTGCAGCTCATTAATTCTTAGCATCTCAGGGGCATCTTGCTTCATATCTGTATTATTATTTGTGGTGACCTCACTAAGCTCTTGGATACATTTCCATAAGGAGGATTAACCTTATAGTATGTGGACCTTATGTGTGTCCCAGCTAATGTCTGAGAGTGTTTAGTCTGCTAAGTCAATATTTTTGCCTATGTTATTATATAACCCTGTACTTCCCTTTCTCAGATATCTGCTCACCCACTGACTTTCTGAATTATTATAAAACCACTTGCATCTTCTCAGCTCTTACTGGTAATGAATATCTCAGTCATGCTGAGCACACTAATACCCTCAGGATTCTTGTTCGTTCAATTTGTCCCCCTTCTTGATAGTCTCAGAATGTGCATCAGCTCCTAGCGCATTCAAATTGATGTGACCACCACACAGAGAACCTTACTCTAGGTGATTCAAGTGAAAAACAAGATCAAGAAAGGAAGAACTTTAAATATGCACTTAATTTTCCTCCAGTTAATACAGAATTGAGCCTGCATCATTCTCACAATGTTACTTTTCTGCGTGTCATGTTCAGTTCCACAGAAATGCTATTTCCAGGTCCCCATTATAACTAGGAATTGCATGATAACAGCAGCAGCAGAATTCAGCACATGGACTATCTGGTTCTGAAATGATTATCTGTATGAAGTTCTCCATGGAGTTTTACTGAGGACATGATGGGATGTGGAGCCTACCCTCTCCCTTCTTGGGCTTCTAGCAGCAGACAAGTGTTCGAGCCCTCATTCCCCAGTGTGTCCTATTCCCTTCCAGTATCTTCCAAAGTGCAACTTCCTTTCAGGGCCACGCAGCCCTATCTTCATAGAAGAATGCATTTTCCCAATCCTTTACCATCCCAGGAGAGTAGACACAAGAGGAAGGGCATTAATGGCTAAGAACAAATCTTGTCGTATTTTGGTTGAACCTGGCAGGTACCTGGAGTTGTGTACTGCACTTAAAGGACAAATTTCATTTTTGTCCACTTTTATCACATTCTCTTTAGTGAGCATAATGAGGAAAAAGAAAGACTATGACTTTGTACTAATTAGAAAAATAAAGACAAAAATAGGCATTTTGAAAATGGGAATTTTATGGATACCATTGGTTCATACTTGTCCCTCTGTTTTTACATAAATCTGCCTCTCTTCTGACTTCTCCCTCTCACTGTATCATCACCTCATTCACAGGCTGTCCTTAACCGCTTCTGACCTATCGCACAAACACAGGATGTGATAACTGAAGGTGTCCCAGGGTCTTCACAGCTGGTAAAGACTGGCTTTCACTTTACTTTTCCTCATTAAAAAGGAAGCACAAGCAAACACCTGTTTCAACCCTTACCCCTTGCTTTCCTTCAAAGGCAAATTAAACTGACAGGCTGCCTGGACAGTGGCAGAAGGCACTTACTTAGTCTCCAGTCAAATTATTTTTAAGTCTCTCTTTTTACCCATGGTTTTCCCTTCCTGTCATTTCTTCCATATATGTTTTTGACAGCTGAGATTATTTTTATAATCCATTATAGTCTCTGTTTTTAGTAGCTAGGATTTTTCTTTTTTTACTTATCAGACTTAACAGTCTGGAGATTGGGCAGGCTAGACCACCATCATAAGCTGTAGCTGTGTCCCTAAATTTACAATGTCTAAACTGTTTCATTCACTCTCTTAGAACATGAAGACCAGTGGTGTCAGATATCGAGGCTGATGATGGGAGAAACACCTGACCCTGCTCCTAAAGAACTCAGTCCATAATGCTAGCTATATTCCAGAAGTTTCCTGGGTGGAAATTCAGGGAGAGAGATGTAGCAGTCATGAGCTGATAAAACCATGGGCTCATAAAACTCCCCTGAGCATTCCGAGGTTGGCTGTCCATTTCCAGATGGTCGCCACTGATGCCTTTGGAAGCTGTTT
Organism: Jaculus jaculus; assembly: GCF_020740685.1. Classification (NCBI taxonomy): domain Eukaryota; kingdom Metazoa; phylum Chordata; class Mammalia; order Rodentia; family Dipodidae; genus Jaculus; species Jaculus jaculus. The sequence continues at coordinate 3,194,769 of NC_059120.1, read as the reverse complement.
AGTCAAAAGACAATTTTTATCTTAAGACTGTTCTTTTTATAAACATAGCAAAAACACATTTAAAAGTAGAATGATTAAAAAAAGAAGGAATAAAAACACAAGTTGGGCAAAGATGCTTATTTTGGAATTAAATGATTTCAAAATTAGAATATTACATAAATATCCATATGCTAATGTTCAGAAGAGCATAGAACACTTAGAAGCAGAACAGTCCCTAGATGTCTGGGGAACAGAATGGCTTTGTGCATGTCATTGTCTAGAGTGGGTAATAATGGAACCCTATGTTTGAGTTTTGTCATGGAAAATAAAGGAAGTACCATGAAAGAAAATTTAAAGTTGTTGATCATCAGCTACATGATTATGAGTAGAATATCTTGTCATGTAATGAGGTAGCATTAATAATTTTAAACACATGTATGTCCTGGGAACAGTTTTTTTATGTTTATTTATTCATTTATTTGAGAGATAGAAAGAGGAGGGAGTAGAGAGAAAGGACACAACAGGGCCTCCTGCCACTACAAATGAACTCTAGATACAAGTACCACTTTGTGCATCTGACTTTGTGTAGGTACTAGAGAATCAAACCCAGGTCATTAGGCTTTGTAATCAAGAACGTTTACCCACTGAGCCATCTCCCCAGCCCATGGGATCAGGTTTTAATGCATAATTGTTCGTTTCAGTGGAAGTGAACTCTAAAGAGGTTTCCATGATATCAATCCAGCTGTAGTCACCATACATGATTTTAATGAAATTATCTAAATGTAAAATGGTACCACTTACATCTTGAATTATTATTTTTAGAATGTATTATCTGGGCATGAGATGACTATGCCTTTAAAGACACTAGATTGTAAAGTCTGCCAGACTCAATTTTCCAATATTCACCTAATGCCAGGTACACAACATGACACATGTATCTAAAGTTCATTTGCAGTAGCAAGAGGTCCTGGTTCACCCATTTTTTTCTCTCTCTCTCTTTCTCTCTGTGTGTCTCTGTCTCTCTCATTCTTCCTATATCTTTCTCTCTCTCTCATGTCTTTTTATATTTCAAATAAAAAATAAAAATATTTTTAAAAGTGTATCAGCCTATAAGGAATTATATTTAATTATGGTGTTACCACCCATGGTCTCCCTCCTGCTTCCTCTCCCTACCTCCCCACAACTGGGCTTCCTCTCTTTTCACACTGCAATTGACCACAGAAGTGCTGGCATGGCCATGTTCATTACTGCTTTATTAACAATAGTTAAGACATGGACTCACCATAAATATCCATCAGCAGATGAAAAGGAAATTAAAAATGTGGTACATATGCATAATGGAGTTTTATCCAACTGTAAAAAACAAGGGAAGTTAAGAAATTTACAGAAAGATTCATGGAACTGGGAACATATTATGCTGACTGACGTAACCCAAGCTCAGAAAGACAAAAAAAAAAAAAAAAGATAATGTGAATCCTAAATTTTACTGCTTGTATGTATGTAAATAAGCAGTCATGAGACTGAGTTTGTGTTTTCAATTATTTTTAATTACCATATATCACTTATCTATTATTCCAGACAAGTTGCATCACTCATGAAACTACACAAAATACTGGACTAAGTGTATTATACAGAAAGAGACTCAACATTTAGGGATTTTAAAATCACAGATGCCTATGGAATTCCAGAATAATAATGTCTAAAATGTAAGATCTGTTATCTTCTGTCAGGTCCTATACTTAGATTTTTGAAGACTGACTCATTTCATTCTTAAAACAATTGGTAAGATATATGCCTTTTCTCTTCCTATCTGGAATTGAGAAATTATAGCCTATGATAGCTAAGCAACTTGCCTGTTATCTTTGATTTATGCATTACGTACTCAAATATGCAGCAAGACGAATGCAAGGCTGAGTACTAGTGGATTACAGAAAAGAAAGGCAGGAACGGTTTATGAGAGGGGAAATAATCTTTGCAAGAATGAAAATAGAGAAGCTCTTAGCTGTTTGATTTAGGGCTGCTGGAATGAAATGTTTACCTGTTCTTTGAGAAGTGTATATTTTAACTGTGAGACCTTGGGCACATCATGGCTGCTAAACTCAATTTCCTGTCTTTAATAAAAACAAAAATGATAACAAATTACATGTCTAAACAACCAATTACCTTGGATGTTTATTGGCTCACTCATGCTAAAATGTTACTTTAGTCTGCTGAAAAATTCCCAACCATATAATAATGTTGAGACACATAGGATTACTTAAAAAGAAAGTCATCCAGGTATGGTGGCATGCACCTTTATTCCCAGCACTCCAGAGGCAGAGGTTGGATGATCACTGTGAGTTAAAGGAAAGCTGGAGACTACATAGCGAATACCAGTTCCAGGTCAGCCTGAGTTGAAGAGATGATTTAGTGGTTAAAGTACTTGCCAGCAAAGCCAATGAACCCAGGTTCGATGATGCAGTACCCATGTAAAGCAAGATGCACAAGGTGATATATACATCTGGACTTCATTTGCACTGGCTAGAGGCCCTGGAACTCCTCTCTCTCTCTCTCTCTTTCTCTCTCTCTCTAAAATAAACAACTTTTACAAATCACAAATTTCTTATAATCCTTTCAGTTTTCAATACTCCAGAAGGAATTATATTTTTGTCCTTGCGTCTCTTAAGATTCAAGAACATAATGCTTCCTTTGACTGATTTACTTTTAAAAATAGAAAACATGAGACTCGGACATTTTGCAGAATGAAATTAAGATTATTTTAAGCTACTAAATTTCAAACATATAGCCACTTAATGAAACAGAAAGATAACCATATTTTTAATGGGCTCGATTGTACTAAGGAACCTGTTTCGATTCTTTCATTATTGTCTTCTTCTGCTGTCTGTTGTAATACCCGAGTTCTACATGCAGTTTGGGCAGCTGGTGGCCATAGGACAATTGGTAGCTGAGCATAGCTTTAACAATGAAAATGCTGGGACCAGTGGAGAGATTTGACCTTCCTCAGATATACCCTGGCTTCCCGGCTGCCAATCAACAGAGCACACACTGAGTTTGCCCCAGAAAATTGTCAGGTTACATAGGACAGGATAATTTTTCTCCTACTTTTATGCACATTTTTTCACCCTTGCACTTGGAAGGAAAAGAAAATTTTTAAAGGATTGAATGTTTGGTTTCACTCTGGGTCACTCATTTCAAAAAAGATCTCCACACTATAAAATCATGTAAAAAGTTATAAAAGAAATGAACTAATTTCCTAATAACCTGAAGAATGTTTCCCAGTGTTAGTGTGGTTGAATTCTTGTATGAATTCTGTGCTTCTAGGGTAAACTCATATATATATCGTACCTTTGTTAATGTTTATTTGCATTCCTGAATGGGAGTGGTCATTATTTAAGGATACTGTTGAGCTTTTAAGGGAATAAAATTATATCTTCAGTGGTAAAGTAATGTGGAGACATATAGACCTTACAACATACAAAAATAAGCAAAAATAAAGTATTAACTATTTCCTTGATTTTTTTTTTTTTTTATTTCCTGGCTCATGGACAAGCAGGTAACTGCATTCTCATCCACACTGATGCTCACTGCTGGTTGAGAGGAGGTTCATCAGAGATGGCCCAAGGTAGTCACAGAACTTTCTAAAAGCAGTCTAATTTTGACTTTGCAACTTGACTTATTTAGTTTTCCCCATCATTTTTCCTAGATTAAGTCAAGACAGTTAACACAGAATTCATCTCCAAATTATTTGGGATGCTAATGATATTATTTTGAGTGGAATCTCCCTGAAATCCTACCCTGTTCTTGAATGTAATGGCCACATTCTTCCTCATCACATAATGCAGTTAGAGACTGCATTAATTTGGGGAAGTTTAATGTCACAATGCGTATTTTACCTGATACCTACTGCCTGTTCTCCCTCCCTGTCAGAAAGCAGCATCTCTCTATGTACTAACCATGATAGGTTGTGAGCAGGCCACAGGGTTTGGTGGCACTGATGCCTACAGGGGAAAATTCTTCTGAAAGAACATGTATCAATTCCAGGGTGAAGAATTGTGATTATAGGATTTAAAATACATGACATGTGTCTGCTGGGTCTCATGGCTTGAAAGGCTTTTTCCACACAAGGCTATTTACTCTCAGAACTCTAAATTCACCATGTCATTTTAACACCTTCTTTGGGGCTGACAGAGCAGGGGATACTTTAATAGACTAATGTAAGTGGACATACTAAAGTGCCAGTGTGCATTAGGAATGGAAATCTAGTCAGCTTCACAGGTGGAATTGCTTTTCTCTGGAGACTGAATGCATTTACATATTTTATTTCAAATATATGAGTTACAATGGAAGAGATGTTAAACTAAATAAATACCATGACTGAAAAACAGACATAACAATGGTAAACCCATGAGAAAATTTTCTTTCCAGAGGAACTTAAACCTTGCTCCATTCAGTAAGGAGGGTACCAGTTCTATAAAAATGAGTGTCATTGTCTTGGAAGTGATTGGGCAGCTGAAATGTATATTTGTCAAATGCTATCCATGAGAAGAATCAATATATTCAATATAGTGAAACAATGACTATATGTGTCTAGTTATGTAGGTGACGATCATAAAATATTTAATTTTCATACATTTCCTAAATCTAAGTATACATTTCCTAAATCTAAGTACCTGGCTATCTGTTGATAAAGATCCAGAAGTACAGTACTCATGAAGAAAATATGAAGGGTGATTAAATCACTTTTATTAAACAAAGTAAATGTAAAGCAACTTATCAAGTTAGCAAGCTTTATAAAAATTGAGGTCTGGGAGTTGGAGAGATGGCTTAGTGGTTAAGTGCTTGCTTTTAAAGTCTAAGGACCTCAGTTCAAGGCTCGGTTCCCCAGTACCCATATAAGTCAGATGCACAAAGGGGTGTATGCATCTGGAGTTCCTTCACAGTGGCTGGAAGCCCGAGTGCACCTATTCACTCCCTCTCCCTCCCTCCCTCTCTCTCTCTCTCTCTCTCTCTCTCTCTCTCTCTCTCTCTCTCCCTCTCCTTCTCCCTCTCCCTCTCTCCCTCTCTCTCTCTCTTCCTCTTCCTCTTTCTGTTGCTCCCAAATAAATAAATAAAAATAAACAAAGAGAATTGGAGACTGTCCATAATTTTTTTAAAAAATTGAGGTTTGGAGAGACAACTGAATTTTGACTATCAAAATATAATCCATGGTTTAAAAAAAAAGCCTTTATATTACGGCTGGGAAGATGGTTCAATAGCTAAAGTACAGCTAGTACAAGCATGAGGAGCTGAGTTTAAATCCCTAGCACCCATGTAAAATCCTGCTAATTTACCTAAATTAGTTTAGTGAGAAACCACATCTAAAAGAATAAAATAGAAAGCAACTGAGGAAGACTCCTAATGTCAATACACAACACCACACATATATACACAAATATAATAACATCTGTTACAACATATAATGATAAAGCTTTAAATATAAGCCTTTACAAATTTCCAATTAAGATAATTATAGATACATTAGTTTGAAACATGAATTTTTAGTTTAGAAAAATGTCACTTAGAGACTGGAATATATCTCAATGTAGAGAGCTTGCCTAGTGTACATAAGACCCTAGGTTCCAACCCAGCTCCACCAAAAAACTCAATCATTTTGATACTTTGCCATCATCTTTAGCCACTGCAGATTATAAGGACAAATAGACTGGATGATCATAAGTTACTTTAATATTTAATGGGCATCTCATCAGATGGGATGTGTAATTTTAACGTAAGAAATGCAAAGTTCCTGGGATTGACCTCTTGATTTTGCTTATGCAAGGCTGGTGATTAATGCTATTTTCTTCTGCTTAAGTAGAAATGTGGGCATTCTTTATTCACTTTGCCCACAGTTTGCATCCTCACCCCCATCTCTTCTAGATACTCTTTTTTATATTCTTAATATATAATATAAATTGTGTGCTCCAAAGCAAACACAGCTTCAGGGTTCATGTGGGTCAAGTTCAGCCTTCAATTACCATTCTTGCACTCTGTTGCATCCTGGTCTTATAAACTCTAATTGCTATTTACCTGGGGAAAAAAATGAAAATGAGAACAGGAAATGATCTAAATAGCATGAGGTATTCTCAATCACCCAGATACTAAGAAATTGTCATTCTTAATATGATCATCCTAAAATCTGTGAAGATAAATCTATATTAAACTGTATGATTTTAATTCATATCTTTGGTTTACCCCTTACTATTCAAGTGCTGAGTGGTCTTAGACAACATCAGCAAGAAACTCAAGGATACTGGGATTAATAGGTAATGTTTTTTTTTCTTCTTCTAATTTTCAAGTTCTAAGTCAATATAATATTTGTGATAATTTTATATAATGAAAATGTAATTGTTTTTAATTTGAATTTTACCATACAGAGGACATTATATGTCACTTCCATTAGACAAAAATATAGCAAGAATGTATTGCATACATCAGATTCTGTTCTGTTGACCCTAATTTCCCTTGTATTGATATATAAAGAAATAATTCTCTCACCCTCTTCTTCTCTTAATATATTACAAATAAATGTATGCATATGTAACAAAATATAAAATGCATATACATAAATATAATGTATTACTGACCCACAAGAAAGGAAAAGAAAAAAGAAAAATATTGTTTAAAATAGTATTAGTTTTGGTTAATTTGATCATCCTCATCTCATTTTCCTGGAAGTCTTTCTTCCTGAACTTCCCTGGCATGCTTGATCACAGGAAAAGAGAAGTGGGGAGAAGAGGAAGATAAAGGGGGAGGAGGTAAAAATTTTACTAGAAAATGCCAGAGTGAACACCCAACCCTATGTAAGACAATACACACACACACACACACACACACACACACACACACACAATGTGGAAGGAAGATATGTCTTTATTTTTCTATGTTTCAACATTTTATTTTCTTATTCATTGGTCTGTCCACTAATTTATTATTCTACGAAAGGGAATCACGTGCCAAGATAACAATGTGAGGTGTTGTCATGCTCCCAAAATAGAATAGAATAAAACATGTTATTTCTAACTATTCCAACATTTCAGGTTTTATATGTATTAAATTAATTTGGGATAATAACACTTGCATATATACCTGCAATTTGTCTTTTGTAATCTTTTTTATGAATACTGTAATATTTTGTCAGCCTCATCATGATGAAGCAGTCCATAGGTTTAAGTTAATATGGTCTAAATCAAAATCAAATCCTCTTTTCCAGTAACTTCATGGCTGCCTCCAGCGAGGACAGTTCCTTTTCCAAATACTTTATTTTCTACCTACTCAAAAGCATCAAATGCCAGCTTTTTATTTTTTAATGTCATTAGTCATGAAATCCTGCTTTCTTTCCTTCTGTTCTCCTTTACTGGCTGGAGCTCTACCTACCTTGCTGGGTTTTCTAATTAAATCCTGTCAGAGGGCATTGCGTGCCTAGTGGCAGGTTGCACTTGGGGTTCAGGTACACACATGTTGATATTTATCCTGCAAAAGTCAGCACTGGATCCACAAAAACAGTGTAGTTTTTTTTTGGTCAAACATGACCTTCCAACCCAAAATACAGTTTTCAGGCTGTAAGAAGGATAGTAGAAGGTTCTGATATATAGTTTTGGTTATTTCTCAATCAAAGAAAGTTTCTAAAGAATTTAAAATCTCAATACAGATTGTGTTTCAGTCTTTTCAATAAATAAATAAACAAGCATCTCTCTCTCTCTTTCTATCTCTCTCTCTTTCTCCCTCTCTCTCTCTCTCTCTCTCCCTCTCTCTCTCCTTCTCTCTCCCCCTCATCAGTTGGTGACCTTGAAAGTACCCACTTGAATGTTGCCTAGTCATAAGTGCTGCTTTTAAGCCACTCTATAGGATAGTAACAGGTGTAATCTTCAACACCTTTTCTTCATATGCATTTTAAATTGTAACCCATTAGTAGCAACACTGCTCAGTAAGCACAGAATCATGCAACATTGGTCGTTTGCTGTGTTCTCTGCCTTGACTGCAAGAAATCACAAGAGATCTGTGGGAGACTCTTCAGTGCAATTTGTAAAGAATAATTAATGAAATGCTGAATTGCATGTTTCAATGTTTTTATTGATTTACATTTAAGAGTAGGCAATCAATATGACTATTGATTAGCAATAAAAATATTAAAATTTTATATCATTTTCTCATTGTATGTGGTTTTGTAACTCCAATACCTAAATCATTTTACTTCTGTGGAGTATCTCATCAGTCTGTATGTGTGCATACACACACACATACTCTTTAAGACTTCTAAGCAGTCCTGTCTTGCCTTTCTTCTCTGTCATGACTATCACATGTCCACAGGCTCCTGAACATACAGTTCCTGTCACACTGGGGTCATAGACCAGTACTGAATATTGCATACTATTTATGTGATATTAACTTTCTTTTTCCATTCCCAGTATCATAGATGAATTGGATTGACTTGTTCCAAGTAGTCTGGAGAATATTAAAAATTCCAAATAAAGTTGGTAAAAATTAAATAAAAAGACAGCAATTATCACATTGGTATAATTTAATTTTTGGCTGTGAATTTTTCTGATTTTTCAATAATTCCCCACACCTTTATATGAAACTTGGTTTAAAATAATAACAGTAATAATTGATACTATTCCCAACATATTTTCTCCTCCAACTATATCTTAAGACATATGAAGTCTGGACAAATGAGTTTACATTCAAGCACAGGTTAATTTTTTTCTATGAAGCTTGGGAATAATCACAAATAGTTTAGAAATGCTAATACTACACTTAGAGATGTTGTGACAGGAAAAAGTAATAGGAAATGAAAATTCCTAATTAAGGCCCTAAAATTCAAAAATATTGTACAGCCATGTGTTTCCATACCTGGAAAAGTGCAAAGTCAGTCATCAAGTAGGTTTTGAGGTAGAAGCAGTGATGCAAAAATGCATATGTCTATAAAGGTTAGCAATATAATGAAGTGAAATTAACTTTTAAATTGTATTGTTGATAAAGGTATGTATCCTTTTGAAATTATCAAAGCTTAAACTGCATTTTTTCATATTCTCTCTCATCTCTACTTCTTTATCTGTAAAATGGAAACTGTATCACAAAGTACCAAAAATTATAAATATGTTTAACACACTAAGCATTTATTAATTATTAGATGAATAAATTTAATATTAATTATGTTCACAATTGTGAACTTTGCCCAGTAGGGGTTAAAGGAAATTATAATAAACTGGCTTCTAGAAAAGTGGTCCAACTTCTATTTGAGTTTCAGAATAAATGGGAAACTTAAAAATGTTAGTGTCTTATATTTGAATGTGTATTAATGACATTGATTATGTTGTTTAACCCTCCTGAGCTCTGGATTCAACATCAATTTTCCATTAGTCAGTTATTAAGATAACTAAAGATGACAGGACACAGTGACCACCACAAAACAGAACCTCAGTTATTCAGATAACTTTCATTTTACAAGTATTTCAATGAAAATGGATCCAATCAGACACAGAAAAAAATGAAAGTAAATTAGCTATTAACAAAATACAAAGTACTACACGTGGTTAATGCTACATTTTAAGGCTGGTGTCTGAAATAAGCAAGAATCACTGATATTCTGTACAAACATGAAAGATATATAATTCAATTGAGTAAATGGCCACATCGTGGGACAAAACACAGAGATCAGAGATGAAGGAATGAGGGCTCAAAGTGCAGATACCCCGGACTTACAGAATGGAAGTGCTCATTTAAAGTTTTCAGAAGACTGTGAACCAATGTGAGTGAAGGCCGGTGTTTGTACACACAAAAGAGGCGCCCGTTCTGGGCTCAGCCCCTTCTGTCACAGTCTTGACTGATTCCGACATATTTAACTTTCCTAAAACTTCTGTCATCTTTGGTAGAAAAGAAAGAAAAATGGTTATGGAAGGGGGTGTAATGGTTCAATTACTGTGAAAAGTAATCTCAAAACTGTCTGCAGGAACTAATAATGGACATTATTAAACATGAAAGGGTTGAGTGAATGGAGCAGGTTATGAAATACTATTCAGAGTTGAACTCTTTTAAAATAGAAGATATTTTCCAAGTAATGATGGCCTCATTGAAACTGGAGTAGGCATTCTCATATTCCTTTCCAGCCCTATAATTTCATGATGTCAAAATAATTGGGATTCAGAAAGTATGTTCTGGAAATTGATATCTGTCAGTGAGGCAAAACTGAAAGTCAGTGGAATTTCTGCCATTTGTGTGGGTGGCATAGATGGAGCCACAGAAACCAACCCATTCAATCAAAGATTCTGTATTTGAGAAAAATTTACCAAAATTTTATGTGTGATGTGTCAGAAAACATATTAAGAATTTATGACATGGCTGGAGAGATGGCTTAGCAGTTAAGGTACTTACCTGGGAAGCCTAAAGACCCAGGACTGATTCCCTAGTACCCACATAAGCCAGATGCACAAGGGGATGCAAGTGTCTGGAATTCATTTCCAGTAGCTAGAGGCCTGGCACACCCATTTTCTCTCTTGCTAGCTGCCTCTCTCTCTCTCTCTCTCTCTCTCTCTCTCTCTCTCTCAATAAATATATCATAAATAAAAAAGAACTTATGACAGAAGAGATTTGTGTACCTGAATCTTATAACCCCAACTCTATCCTTATTATATATAGTATGAATCGCATAATATACAATCTTAAATCTATAACATAATATATAATATTGCAACATAATTATGAGCAATTGTCTTGATATTTATGTATGTTATAATACATTGATATTATTCATATATACTATTATGAATATAAACTATAACATATCTCATTGGATACTACCAATTAAATAGACAAGTAACTTATATGAGGGCAAAGAAAATATAACAAAGACAGATTGTATCATATTTTAAAGAGTATTTTAATAAAATGTATTAAATTTTAGCTATGCAAGGCATTGTGATGTATTAACAGGGAGAAATAAAAATAATGTGTTTCCTGTCCTTAATAAGATTTCAGGAACACAGAAAATTCTATGTACACCAGAGTTCGCCTGGAAGATAGAAAGCAGCATGGCATCAAGACTAAAATGCTGTTACTAACTACAGGAGAAGGCTCCATGGGAAAGTAATCCAAGTTTAAAGGGCAGGTTAGATTTGTGTATGCACACTGTGTGGAGGGCATTGCTCTCTAATTGCTGATATGGAATGCTTACTGTGGTGATTTGACCTGGTGTCATCCATAAACTTATGTGCTCTGATTGCTAGGTCTCTAGCTGGTGGTGATTTGGGAATGGAGTCTCCTGGGGGTGGTACATTGTTGGGTGCAGGCTTTTGGGTGTTATAGCCAGATTCCTCTAGCCAGTGTTTGGCACATTCTCCTATTGCTGTTGTCCACCTGATGTTGGCCAGAAGGTGATGTCCACCCTCTTCTCAGGCCATCATTGTCCCCTGCCATCATGGAACTTCCCCTCGAGTCTGTAAGCCAAAATAAACCCTTTCTTTCCACAAGCTGCTCTTGGTCAGGTGTTTTCTGCCAACAACCTGAAGCTGACTACAGCACTTTGCCTTTGTGATCTGTGAAGCAATCTGTGTCTGCATAATTTAGTAAGAATAATGGGCATACAGTAGTGGGCTTTGAGCTCTGAGATCCAAATCAAAGTCAGATTGTGGAGAGACAGTCAAGATAACACCATGAGAAATATGACTTCTATCCCAGATGATTAGGCTGAATGAATGCAAAGGTATTTGAACTCAAATTTACCTGATTAGAAATTAACAAATATTCATCCATCAGTAGGTATATAAGAAATTGAAGAAACAAAAAATTCAGTCAGGGTCTGGGGTGATATAACAACAGATAACCATGTTTACTTGCCAGGTCTACAGGCCTGGGTTAAATTCTCTAGCATCGATATAAAGCCAGATTCAAAGTGGTTCATGCATGCATGATCCCTAGAAGTCTACAACAATGGGAAGTGCACTTGCATGCTATATAAATTTCTGTGGCCAGAGACTCTGTCTCAATGAACTCAATGAAGGTAGGACACAGACAACTTCTCTTACCTCCACATCCATACACATATAGTCCCTCCCTCTCCCTCTCTCTCCCTCTCTCTCTCTCTCTCTCTCAATATATATATATGTATATATATGTAAATAAATATATATATATGTATATATATATATATATTTAATAGAGATCAGTGGAGTATTTTATATTTATATTAATTTTGCATAGAAATCACCTGACTCTGAGATATGATATGAGTCAATGGAATTTCTTTTGGCTTCGTTTATAGCATCAGATTCATAAAACACTACATGTTTCATGTCTGGTTGAGTAGGATAAGGTTGTCAATATGTTGAGACCTCAAGAGAACAGAGTTTTGACTAACGAGTAATTTGAATTTTAGCCATATTGACTGTTTGATAATGACAAGTTATTCAAGTGGGCATTTGAGATATGAAACCAAAGGTGAGATCAGCAAAGAAAACCACATGTTAGGATTTGAGAGGCATCCAATAAAGGTGGCATTAAACATAGCCCAAATTACTGCCTAGGGAGGTACTAAGTAAAACAGGAAGAGATCACACTTCCAGGGAGTGTTAGGAAGAAGCAGGAGGGAAATTTGAAAATATGATGTTACAGAAACAAAATGAAGACCGTGCTCCAAGAAATAAAAAGACAGGGAAATGTCCTTTGGGAGATCAGTGTCAGCTTAAGGCAGCTCTTTCCCCTGAATGTAGGGATCACAGCTCACAGGGAGACATGTGTGTGTTTGTGAGAGAGAGGAGAGAGAGGGAGAGAGAGAGAGAGAAAGCAGGCACCCTCTTCGAAAGCCAAGATGATCTTATTTATTGTTCTGGCTTTTGATCCTTTCATAGCCTGGAACTTTGTATGAAGAAAAGATGAAAGATTCCCCCAAGTGAAGATTGGTGAGACGAGGAATGAAGGAATGGAAGCAGGAAAAGAGGAAGGTTTGCTGAAGGAAAACTATAAGACTACAAAAATATGTGTGAGGTGACTATATAGGAGGAGAATCTGCTTAATGACTTTGATATTTTCCATAGCATTGAAACAGAGGTCTGTCAAAGATGATGGAATTGATTAGGTCCACCAGATCTTAAATCATCTATTTGAGGAAGCATTGGAGAAGCTTATGTCTGTAAGTCAACAAAATTGCAAGGGTCTGTTCATTATAGGATGCAGTGATCCTTACATCTCACTGAAAATGTCTATGTGATATTTAAGAGCTGCACTTAGCTGAAAGTATAATCCCATACAATTATAACATAAGCTCATTATGTCTGATAGTATGGGAGAAAATTGAGCTGACTTAAAAATATACATGTGGTTTTATTATGTTGTGAATATTGCTGCATGCCTATTATATACTTATATGTCAAAAAGCATCTTTAAAGGAGTATTTCAAAGAGAACACTTACTACTACACAAAGTTTGAAAAATGGTCCTATATTATGTTTTATTAAGTAAATGTTTGTTTCCTAAATCTTTTATGATTATAAAGGTAATAGATGTATCCGACATTGATATTCTTAATTTTGAAGTAAATTCTCTATACATTTGCCAAATTAGTAAAATATCTTTTCTTTTGTATTTATTTATTTATTTATTTGACAGAGGAAGAGAGAGAGAGAGAATGGATGCATCAGGGCATCCATCCACTACAAAAAAACTTAGACACGTGTACCACCTTGTACATCTGGCTTATGTGGTCCTGGGCAATTGAATCTGGCTCCTTTGGCATTGCAGGCAAGTGCCTTAACTGCTAAGCCATCTTTCCAGCCCAGTAAAAATGTCTTTAATAAAGCTAGACACAGGAACAGCTAAGGTTTTTTTTTTTTTTTTTAAGTATTTCATGCCTATGCCTGCCAGTAACTTAAAACTTTAATTAATTTCATTTAGAAAATTGTTCTAGATTATTATATTTAAGTTATAATTTGTTACTGATGAAGTGATGAAAGAAAGAAAATGCTGACTTCCTGTGGCATTAAAAGATGAGTTTGTTTAAAGGCATTTGTTTTCAAAGCCTGCCTTTTCAATCCCCCAGTACCCACATAAAGCCTGATGCACAAAATGATTCTCTCTCTCTTCTCTCTCTCTCTTTCTCCTTCCCTCCCTCTGTTTGTTTATCTTTCTTGAATCCATCTGTGAAAAAATAATTACCATATAATTTCTATAATAATAACAAAATTTTAAGGGACAGATAGGCTTTGAACAAGTAAGAGGACAGATTCTCAGTGGGTAAGATATTTTTTTACTTGAGTGCCTATGAGGACATTTGAACCTCATGTTCAACGTAGATTTCATGTTTATAACTGCATGAGTTACATTGCTTTTACTCTTTGGGGACATGGGTGATGGTAAATACTCAATGGCACAGTGGGATCTGGCTGGGCCTCCTACTGACAGTTGAGGATAAGAAGGCAGACACCTGTTGCTTTCAGAATTTGAAACATCATACGTTATAAGCTTAGAAAAATAGTATCGAATCCTCCTGGCTGCAGCGATGGCTCAGTCAGCAAACTGCTTGCATGTATGTGGCTGAGCTCAGCCCTCCTCACTGTAACTCGTGAACCATGTACCTGCAATCCAAGTACAGATCCAGGAGGATCCCTTTATGAGTTCCATGTTCAGTGAGAGATCTCTTAAAAAAGTAAATAGAGGACTGCAAAGACAACTCAGAAGTCGAAGGCTCTTCCTTGTTAATCCTGAAGACTTGGGTTTGGCTACCCAGTACCCACATAAGGCCAGAGGTACAGGGTGCTACATGGGGCTGGAGTTTTTTGGAGCAGGAGGACCTGAGACACCCAAACACACTCACACACACACACTCTCTCTCTCCCTCCCTCTTTCTCTCAAATAAATAAATAAAATATTTTTGAAATAAGCTGAAAAGTGCTTCCCTGAAAAATTGCTGGACTTGATAATATTCTCTATCTCTGCCTTGGCTCTCTCAGGTAGTAAATATGATAAAAATCATGGCATTGGAGATAAACATTCAAGATCCAAATTCTCCAAGTGAGAATGGTATAACTTTAGAAAGTCTTTCTGTCCTTATGGTGCTTTGATTCAGGTGTCCCCCATAAACTCAGGCGCTCTGAATGCTAGGTTCCCAGCTGATAAAGATTTGGGAATTAATGTCTGCTGGAGGCAATGTATTGTTGGGGGCAGGCTTATGGGTGTTATAGCCAGTTTCCCCTTGCCAGTGTTTGGCACACTCTCCTGTTGCTATTGTCCACCTTATGTTGGCCAGGGGTTGATGTCCACCCTCTGCTCATGCCATCATTTTCCCTGCCATCATGGAGCTTGCCCCTCGAGCCTGTAAGCCAAAACAAGCCTCTTTTCCCCACAAGCTCCTCTTAGTTGGGTGATTTCTACTGGCAATGCAAACTCGACTGCAACAATCCCTCAGCTATGAGCCTATCTCAACTTATTCATCTGCATGCTAGATATAGTACCAGCTTTATAATATGGGTGCAAAGAAGGTTCAGCTCAACAATAATTCCTATATAAAACTCACCTTTTCAGAGATGTGCACTTTATATTGACATTATTTCAGTGAATAAATTCTTTCAACAGATAGATGGGGCATCATCTCCTTGTGTTCCCTTGTATTGGAATGAAGTACATGTGAATGTCCATGGCATCCAGCCAGTTAGTTCAACTTGGTTTCCTTAGCTCCACTCTCCCGTTATCCACAATATCATGTATGAAAGTACAAAACATATGCTGTTTGGGAAGTTAGTGTGTTTTCTACTATGAAACAGTGTGTGCTTGCTATTGCTACCTAGGCAGAGAACCTGAGAAGTGAGTGTGTTCTGTGCAGTGTAAACAATGTGAGCTTGCTGGTGGTGACAGGGCAGAGAACCTGGGGAGGAAGGCATGCATGTCCACTGCTGAGTGCTGGAGGCATGGACTTCCACATAGGACTGAAATGTGACATCCATTATTTTGTGCCGAGGAGGGAGGGAAGATCGCCTGTGATTTGAGTGCTAACTTGACAACAGTGTAGTTGAGGAATTCCTTTCCAAGGGCATTTCAGCAATGTAGGTAAGCATTTATGACCACTCCAGCTGAGCCGTCAGCATTGAAAAAAAAAAAAAAGCAAGGATAAATTGAGACAAAGAAGCCAGAACAGATAGACACATATTTATCCATGGGAGACACAGCAGTGGTTTTAATGATAGGAAATGCAAGGAAATACACAGCATTGATTCACAGAAGGCTCTTCAATGGAGACATTGAATCTTTAGCATCTAAGAGCATCATCTGGCCATTATTTATATTCATGGGTTGTTAATACAATGTTGGAGGTCATTCTTCCTGAGTTAGAGAATTGGGCCCATTAACATGTATGTGGATAAGAGCACAGAATGAAAATGGATACTCACAAGAACAGAGAGCCAGGATCCTGGTGTTGCAGTTGGTTTTAGGTTTTCCATCACCGGCTCATGTAAGTGAGGCTGACCTCAAAGATGAAATATAATCAAGGCTAATTTTGAACTTCTGAGCATCCTGCTTCTGAATGGGAATTAATTCTTTCAATGAAAATGAGTATATATTATTAATGTATCAAGATAGAATGCATGTTGTACATTCTCCAAATTTATTAATATAATAGTTACTTATATAATTTATATATTTACTAATATAACCTGGGATAATAACAGATGCAGAAATTTTTAACTCAATTTTACTAAATCATCACCACTTTAGAAAAAATAAATGATGAGAAACACGACATTATTTGAAGTTGCATAATTCAAATACAAAATTGTGTTTTGGCAGCATTTGACATCTATGCCCAATAATTCTCCCAGAACACCATGAGTGTCAGAAACTATGATGCTTCTTAAGTTAACAAAAGAGAGTGGGTGGGCTCATTTATAGTACCCAACTATGTGGTAATCAATTGTAACTATTGCTTCTAAGTTCTTTGGCTAAAATTACCATATATAAGGATAGATAAGAGCAGTTTATTTATCAATGTACTATTAGCAATGTATCTCTTGAAGAGATCCACACTCTTGATATATTTCAGAAGTTTTGAACCATTATGGTAACAATAATAGATGTAATTCAGTTTTTCTACAAAATACCAACAAATCTTGTGTGACCAAACTCCTGTTGGTGGACAGAGGTGTTGCAGCAATGACATCACAGGCATTTGGGGTCTGAGAAAAAAGTAGTATTTGTGAATATACTGGAGACAATTTATGAAGCTGTTCAGTATCTTTAACATTGCCATATTCAGAAAGATGAGGAAAATGTTTTAGAGTAATTATGCAAGTGGATCTAGGTCACAGGGAACATCTTTCTACATACATGGTCTAAGTTATAATGTATCCCTCCTCAATGTGTATCAAAGAAAAGAAAGCATCTGAGAAAACAGCCCAGGTAGTGAGAAGCACATTAAGATTTACATAAGGTAAGTGAAGGATAAAATAACACAATTGCTGTAAAAATGAGAAAATTCCACTAAAGCCCTTATGTGCAAGGCCTACTGGCCAAAGTTCAACTCCCTAGCACCCACATAGAGCCCCTAACTGGCACATGCATCTGTAATCACCACTGCTTAAGGCAAGGGGAGGCAGAGCCAGGCAAATCTGGAATCTCATAGACCAACCCAGAATGATCCACACAGCAGCCAAAACAGCATGAGTGAGGTTGATGGGGAAGGTGGACATGCAGAAGCTGCCAGAGCTTCACACAAGTGCCAGTGCACAGGCATGGTAAGACTCCTATAACCATTCACACCCATCACACATTACACACACACACACACACACACACACACAGAGAGAGAGAGAGAGAGAGAGAGAGAGAGAGAGAGAGAGAGAGAGAGAAAGAGAAAGAGAAAGAGAAAGAGAAAGAGAAAGAGAAAGAGAAAGAGAAAGAGAAAGAGAAAGAGAAAGAGAAAGAGAAAGAGAAAGAGAAAGAGAGAAAGAGAAGAAAATCAAGACAAACAGTTTTGGGTTGTGAGACTCACAATATGAATGCTATATCAGAATAGTATTTTCCTTATTACATTTCATATTTTACAAAGGAAAAGGCCTCTTGTTAAATTTTTGGAAGTGTATGCCCATTACAACATACAGATATAATTACTGATGTCATCAGAAATATTTCCATTGGTTGGCTACTCGTTTTATTTTCCAGAATTTTTTTTAAGCCTGCTGGTTGGATTCTTCTTAATGGGCTCAGGTTATTTTTAAGGATGGATGAAAATCATTAGTAACATTTCCAGTTATATATGCTCCCCCCATAAAATGTCATTACTCATTAGTTCTACTCAAGAAACACAAGTTGCCGTTGCTGGATTGATCAGGCCTGCAGCTGGATCGCTGAGTGGCTCATTAATTTTTATCAGATATTGAGTATTCTGACCTAGTACATCAGCCTCTGAAATAACCACTTGTCTTCTCTCCCTGGGCAAATAGCTACTGGATGCATTTTTAAAACATGGGTCCAATTTATTTTGTTCTCATTACGCATCTGCGGAAGTAGAGAGCTGATAAACAAGGGCGTAGCTCGGGATGCCTGCCTGCCTGGGAGACTCACCGTTTCCGGAGACAAGCCTGCAAGATCTGCTCAGAAAACCAACAATCTACACCGTGAACCAAGACCTTATATATACCATAGGTCCATGCTTGGCCTAGCTGTGCCATGGAAGAAACAGGAGTCGTGTGTCAAAGAAAGGCAGCCATTCTGCTCATTCTAAGAATTTCAGTCAGCTCACTTACACCTTTTCCTCTGCTATACAAGCCACTTTTACTATCACCATAATTTCAATATTCTACCTCCTAAACCTATTCACACTAGACCATTAGTTCTTCCATATATGAGACAAGTAGTTTAAAGAAATCCTCCACACACAAAAAATGTCATTACTTAAGATAAGCGATGACTGATATGATGTAAAACACATCTTTGCTAGCTGCATGTTTACCATGAGTGCTCAGCTCCTATGACTGCAGCCATTTGATTTTTTTTAATTGTCATGTATTGCTATAACAAGTTTTTATTCTCTTTTCTCTAGCCATGTAGCGATTGCTGATGGACATATTTTCTATGTATACCAGTATAAAATTTGTAAAAATATTCACCCTAATATCCTCCTACCCCTTCAAATTGAGTGTCACATTTTGTTGACATTTTCATACATGCAACTAATGTATTTTGATTATATTCATTCATAATCCAGTCTCTCTCTTATCCCCTTTCCACTCCCCATCTTTTCCCCAACTAACCCCTTCCTGGTTTCATGACTACTTTTGGTAGTATGCAAAATTTAGTTCTGTTTCTTTGCATGAGAATGGAGAGAGGGGTACTGGCCATTCTGCAGTGAGGGCTGGAGCCTCACTCAGTCAAGGCAGAATGGCGACTGGACTTACCTTATGCAAGCCCTGTACAGACAGCCGCAGCTTCTGTGAGGCCCAGAGTGCAAAGGTCACACCGTGTCATGCCAGAACACAGCATCCTCACTTCATGTTGATTTCCATGATCTATTTTTATTAACCAGAATTTAATTTGTATAATTTCCCTTTAAATTTCTCCTTCCTTATGATATCCATACTACTTTGTTGTTTTGTTTTTCTCCTTTCTTTTCACATAGATGTGTGTAGGTCACTTCTGCTATCTGGGTGTTTCTTGGATGTGCGAGGACAATTCAGGGTAGACCTTAAGCTAGCTTAATGATTACAGGACACCAGCTACCTGGCCAGCCTGGACATGGTATGTTGGGTGTACCATAAATTCTCTCTGCCTTTAGCAAGGCGGTAGCCTCAAAAATCTGAATATTCATTTGTTTGTGCCTGTCTGTAGACTGGGCATGGGTCGTCTGTCTCAGGGAACAAGAAAGAGTACGTGTTCCCACTAACATCATGGGGATGTAGAAGAATTTCCAAAGGATCGTTTAAATAATCCCCACTATATCATTGTGGGATGAAAGACTGCTTTCAAGGTCCATGCAGCAGAGATGATTATTTGGCATGCACGCACACACTCAGAGAGTCAACTGTACAGAATAGAGACTAAAAGACTGAAAAAAAAATGGCTTTGATAAAGCTGACCAGCTTTCATCAGTTTATCACAGTATTTCAGTCTCCCTGTCCATGGGTGGAGGCAATTGGCCCTTCTTTACCACTGAAGGGGATGGTTACTTTCTCCCTGTTCAGTAGTGTTTGCAGTGCTGTGGGAATTGTGTTTCCAGGGTGTCCCCTTGTGAAGTCAAATAAATGGGACCACTGAGGCACCTGAGGCCTGTCAGCGCTCCCACAGCAGAAGGTGAGAAGCGTACTATTCTCTCTTCCTTTCTGGCCCTTCCGTCCTCGCTCTGGGGTGCTTGGCCTGGCCTGCCTTACTTAGTCTAACTCTGCGGCCTCGCCACACCCCACGCTTTCCCCAGAACTCTACCACGTGATCGCTCGCGCTTCTCCCTGGTTGCTGCCGCTTCCCTCTCTATCTCCTGCCTGTCTCTTTATCTCTTTGGTGTATACCAGATGCGAGCCTAACCCCAGGCCTTGGTTGAAATCCTTGAGTAGCAATTATGCTACATGCTAGCCCTACATCTTGTTTCTTTTATCTGGTTTCAGTAAGTGAAAACCAGAGAACAGGTTGGAGTAAGTAGCTATGGGAGAGAACCAGACTTTAACTCCTTAGGCATTCTAGTATAGCTGATAAGACCTTGATATTGAAAAGGGGGAAAGTTGAGGCTTCTAAAGCTGCTTAATTCCAGAGACCTTCCTGGAAACTTCTTAAACCAAAATACTCAAAATGCTATTTTTAGAGCACAGAACTTTCTGGAATAATTGTTTCTGCCAAACTATCAAAATCAAAGCAGACGTCGCAGTTTTTGTATTTACCTGAGTGTTCTGCATTGCCTTAATAGCTACTCCGTGTCTGACTCAAGAGCCCTGCACAGGGCACAGGGAGGATGAACTCTGTGAGCAATGACAGAAGCGCAGTACTGCAGAGCACCAGGGCAACGGTGGTGGTGGTGCGTGCATTTTCAAAACCCACTTCTATGGGAAGGTGATATGTCTGGGGGCCTTATCTCATATTGCAGGTGGTTCAGGTAAACAAGACACATGCGCATTATTTTGAGGTCTTCTGCTTCCTGCACTTCCTGGAATCCCTGTATCGTGTCATGGATTCTTTGAAGGTATCTAGAATTTGAAAACCCTTCCTAGTACAAGACCTTGGATAGCATAGGAACAGGAAGCAGGAGAGTGAGGTCAGGACAGAGGATGAGAACAGAACAGACACAAGGATCTCTGGGAAGACGCTTGGAATGAAAACCATTCCTAAAGGACTGCCAGGCATGACCAAGGACATCTGAGTGACAGCAAGCTGTGGCATCCAAAGAAGTAACAAACAAAGTTTAGACATTCGCTCCATCAGGGTGCATGCTTCTAGAAGAGCTTCCTAACGTACAACTATGTGGGGCCCATCTGGAAGATTAATGACCAGCTCTGGTGAAGGCCTGGAGCCCAATTTCAAGCTGGTGATAAATATCCTGGATCTGGAGGATTAAATGTTTTTGTAGCCGAGCTATATTTTATGAAATGATAAAAAAACAATTACCTTTCCACATATAGAATTTTCACACACAGAAACCAAATTTAATTAGCTATATCTTCCAGAAGAGATTGAAGCAAGAAAGTAATAAATGTATGTATTTTCTGTTTCATGTGTGCGAAAGATCACCATAGCTTTTCCTTTCCTAGTGTTTTGTTGCATACTTTTTTAACTCACATAATTCAACTTCTTTCCCCTTGATTTTCCTTCTCATGAGCTAACTTGTTTGTTTCTAAAACACAAACACTGATGGTTGAAGAAAGTTATTTAATCATGTGTATTACACTGCCAATATGGCAATGCAATGTGATTTTTCCATAATTTAGAGGGGGAATACACTTCCCTATCAAATACCATTATTTCTAAAGAATATGGAGAGCTGCTGGTATAAAAATACATGGAGATCTTGGATTCAATGAGAAATTCCTTCAATCTCTTTCCTATGCATTATGGCATACTTACTATTTCTTGATTGCACAAAATAGGTATATATGTAATTTAATAGATTTGTGTGTGAATTGTCAAAGCTACTACCTTTAAAATGTAATACATAAACACACACTCCTTGTCCATCTAGGAATTCTGTAAAGTAGAGCCATTGTGTAAACTCCAGCATCAGGCTGCACAACCTTAAATCCCATTTGAGGGAAACTATCTATGGTGTAACCTGGGGCAAGCTCCTTCCTCTCTACACACCTCAGTTTTCTTATATAATAACCCTATAGTGATTATACAAGCTACTTCCCATAAAGTGCTTACCACAGTGATGAGAATATTTATTTCTTATTTGATAAACTCATAAAGAAATGTTTTTAAGATTTAAAAGGTACAATAATGGGAGAGTTCAAAGGAATCCAGAAGGTTGTCCTGTTTTACAGTGTTCTGAGCAAATTGATTTATATTGGAGATCGTGCTTTTACTGTGCAGAGAATAGGATTCTTACAATTTAAAGAGGAGATCAAAGTCCCCTCACAAAGGGGAATGCAAATTCTGTAGATAAACACTTGAGTTCAGATTCTGGCTTTGCCACTCACAAGCTGAAGGCTGTAGTAAATAGCATCTCTGTGCCTGGAGTTCCTCATGTTTATCATGAAGGTAGAGCTGGGGAGATGGCCTGAATTGCATTTCATTTGATGCTATTTGCTGAGGGTAAAACTGGCTAAAACTCAGAATGCAGAGATTTCTGCAAGGAGAAATTATGCTTTCCTCTGCAAAGCCAGGAGAGCCCTCCTTCATGCATGAAAGGCTGAAGTAAATTCTGTCAGTGCCAAACCCTGCTTATCTTTGCCACAAGATTATGAAACTGTCTCATTTGAGTGTCCCTATCACTAGTGGGGAAAAGAAATAATTGTTTTCTGTTATGTCATTTTTGAAATTCCATTGTGAAAAATGTTAATATTTACTTCAATGTATAATAGTGAAATTGCTATTTGACTTATTTATTGTTTTATAATTATTTACTCTGAATTCATTTTTTCTTAACTGATAAATGTTAAAGATATTGCACAAGATAGATAGCTAAATATATTAGATTACAAAGTGTCCTTAATGATTCACTAATGATCATGCTATTTGTGCATGACCGAACTGTAAAGCAATTTAAAAAGAGCAGTTATTATTTTAAATGTATCAAGTTTGTGTAGCAAGGACAAGAGTTTTGTGTCGAGTAGAGGATTCATAACAACATGATGAGGCCCTAGGACCACAAAACAAAGTTCCTTGAAGGTAATGTGCCCATTGAATTGCCTATATGTAAGGTGGGTGGCATTGACCTTTCTATCTTACTAATGGAAGAAGGATCACAATTTATATGTGCTTGGGTTTGGATAATAATCTCACCCAGGATTTCTACCCTGGAAATAGATTTTTATGAATGCATACTTCATTAATAATTGTTGATATCTTCCTAAATTAATCTTGTTGGCACGCATTTTCTTATTAAGAAAAGTTCCATAAGTTGGTGGTGTTTTAGTCATTCCTCGATTTGAGTATTGAAACCACTTAGAGCTTCACGTGTATTTAAGCACTGAGCATTCCATTCCACTCTTGATCACCCACACTTACGGGAACTCAAAGGACAGACAGCTATGATGAGAGCACCGTGGGACTGGTGGGAGGAAGTAGAAACCATGGATGACGGCATGCATCTGAAAGAGCAGAGAGGACAAGGGACCAATACTTACTGTGTTCCCTTTGTCCAGAGTGTTCTTCTGCACTAACAAGGGTAGAACCTGAGGCTGAGGGTAACAAAGCTCCAGGGCAGTAAAAGAAGGAACCGTAGATTAAAGAGCCTCAGCCCTGTGAGAGTGGAGGTGGTGAGGGCTGACGAGAACATCTGCAGAGATGTACTGACAGCTTCAGAAAAGAAAAGTCATGTAAGTGCTCATGCAGTCAATATTGAACCTGGAATTCAAAGTCGCCAGAAAAGCCCATACTAACAGTTGAACTGAGCTTGAATTTATGACTGA
The DNA here is from genome assembly GCF_020740685.1 of Jaculus jaculus. Taxonomy (NCBI): domain Eukaryota; kingdom Metazoa; phylum Chordata; class Mammalia; order Rodentia; family Dipodidae; genus Jaculus; species Jaculus jaculus. The sequence continues at coordinate 3,170,722 of NC_059120.1, read as the reverse complement.
AGAAACAGAAGTTTCAGTTTTGAAATGTGGGTATTTATTTACTATTGTAGCTTTTAATTTAATATCTCCTGACACTCTTTTCTACTTTGTATATTTTTAAATTCATGTACAAATATTTATTGTAAGGAAAGACTTATTTTCTAAAAATAAAAAAAAAACTCAGATAGCAATCTCACAAATCACTGTTTTAATGGGACATTTCTCATGATAAAAAGACATTAAACATTATTACTAACTAACCACCAATGTAAAAAAGACTAATGTATATGACTTGTTAGTTCAAACAAAAACCAAATGGTCCTAATATCAGTGTGCACCAAAAATCTCTGAGTAGTTGACAACATGAAATAAACACAAGAAATACTGTGTCTCTTTCACTGTGATACCCCAAACTGCTCATCAGTCTTATCCTTCTACATGCCAGCGGATGATATCACTTTCCCTGCTGAAAAGATCGAAGCCGTAAGGCACAGACCACACTCCCAGCTGCGGTGCTCTCTCTACAGGTTCCGGATTCACAGCTCACCTTCCCATCACATAACAATCGCTCTCCACAGCACCTGCCGAACCTGCCACCCAACAGGTCTTCCACAGTCCTTCTATTGCTTCCTACTGCTTCATATATATTTTTTTTCCCAAATCTTTTCTAGTTTACCTATCATCATGTCTTCATTTCCCTCTACTGTCTACTCCTCTTAAAGTTTCTCAGAGGCACAGCATGTTCCATGTTACACAAGTTCCTCCGAGTTGTGAAACTTAAGTCCTCCAATTTATACAGCAGCTAAGCTGGGCTAAGATTCCTCAGAGAGAGACGTTGGCTTGAGACCTGCACACATCCGCCACTGGGGAGGCTGTCTCCTCATTTAGTTATGTGATGGGCTTTGTTATGCTCTCCTTGGGCAACAAGCTTCCTGAAACGAACTCTCCTCAGCTGCCAAATAGTGATGAGCTTCTGTTTCTCATCGTTTTCCTGATTTCTCTCTCAAATTGCCCTGTAATGTTCTCTTGTTCTATGTTTGTAATTATTGTTCAGTAAGCTATTCAACATATATGGAACAGACCATGGGCTTTAAGGAATAAAGGCTGAAGTGAAGAACTGGTGCATGACAATGCTGAATGCTTCCTACGTGTGCTCAGTGAGGACAGTGTCTTTCCATGACCTCAAACTGGGAATTAAGGAACATTAGCACAGGACACACGAGCATACAAGTTCTGTCTGCTTCCCATCTTGTGTGTGTTGTTCTTGAGTTAGCTGGTGCTTCCTTTAATTCACTGGGAATGTAAATAAAGATGGAGAGACAGAAAGAATGAGACATATACCTGCTTGCCCGTCAGCTGTGTTAGTCTGCCATGGGTATGGAATAAACATAGGGTGCTAACATATGATGAGCAGCAGGTGAATTCAGATGCAGACACTTGTCAAAATAAGCATTACATATCATTGGATATAAAATGGGCTAGGATTTTTAAAGAACTATTAATTGTGTAAGATTAAAAATAGAGACTGGAAAGATTGCTCAGTGGTTAAGGAACTTTCCTGCAAAACCTAATAACCCAAGTTTGATTTACCAGTACCCACATAAAGCCAGATGCATAAAGTAGACCATGAGTCTGGAGTTTGTTTGTAGTGGCTAGAGGCCCTGGTGTGCCCATTCTCTTTGTCTCTCTCTCTCTGTCTCTGTCTGTGTGTGTGTGGGGGGGGGGGGGCTAGCAAATAAATGAAATATTTTTAAAAGATTAAAACTATATCTTGCCCTTAAATGATTTTAAAATCTTTCCAGCAGATCAAGACAAGCACTATTTTGTTAATTATATTGATATATCATTAGTACTATATCCATAAATAGTGTTATATTTGTCAATATTTGATACATTAATATATGCAATATCTTTATTTTGAATACTACTGTTATTAAAGTGGTTATATTTAATAGTCTATAACACCTCAAATATAAAGCATTTAACAATGTAGTTTACAAACTATATAATTTTAATTACCCTGAAAGTACACACAAATGCTTGGAATTTTATTCATTTTATTTATTCATATAAGAATACACATTTTGGCACTGGAGAGATGGCTTAACAGTTAAAGCACTTGCCTGCTAAGCCCAGGGATCCAGGTTAGAGTCTCCAGGTCCCATGTAAGCCAGATGCACAAAGTGGCACATGCATCTGGAGTTCATTTGCAGTAGGTAGAGGCCTTGGTGTGCCCATTCTCTCTCTTAAATAAACAAATATAAATATTTTTTAAAAACAGAATACAAACCAGGCGTGGTGGCACACGCCTTTAATCCCAGCACTCGGGAGGCAGAGGTAGGAGGATTGCTGCGAGTTCAAGGCCACCCTGAGACTACATAGTTAATTCCAGACCAGCTGGACCAGTGTGAGACCCTACCTCAAAAAAAAAAAAAAAAAACCAGAATATGTATTTTGGATCAATTAATAATCTAATTTGGTTGACAGATCACTGAGATAGGAAAATCTGAAGCTTCTGTTGAATGTCAGAAAAGAACCTGGGGATTCTTCCAGAGGAAATCTGCAGGTCTGCCTCAAGAGCTATGAATATCCTGTGGGTAACAAAGACAGCGTGCAAAGTCAGCCTTCATCATTGAGGCCGGATGCGCATACCGGAAGGAGAATTCAGAGCACCAGATGACAGAAAGGAGCCTTGCTAAGCAATCTACTTTCTTGACTGCCTCTACCAAAAGCTAAAGCCTATGATTTTTTTTGATGACAACATATGAATAAAAATATAACATGGCGGGCTGGAGAGATGGCCTAGCGGTTAAGCGCTTGCCTGTGAAGCCTAAGGACCCCGGTTCGAGGCTCGGTTCCCCAGGTCCCACGTTAGCCAGATGCACAAGGGGGTGCACGCGTCTGGAGTTCGTTTGCAGAGGGTGGAAGCCCTGGCGCGCCCATTCTCTCTCTCTCCCTCTATCTGTCTTTCTCTCTGCGTCTGTCGCTCTCAAATAAATAAATAAATAAATAAATAAATATATATATATATATATATATATATATATATATATGACATGGCATGAACATTAGGAAGGGCTACTGAGGTATAAAGCAAGCAAGGGGAGTGAAAAGGAAGGGTAAAAGAAGGAAAAAAGGAGAGAAGGGTAAAGGCAGAAAGTAAGGAAGGGAATGAGGGAAGAGTGGAGAAAAATGAGGAATGGGTGGGTGGAAAGAAGGAGGGATAAAGGACTGAAGGGAGAAATGAGGGAAGGTCAGGTGGGAGGGAGGGAGAGAGAGAAGAACAGGGGGAGGAAGAAAGGGAGGCATGGAGGGAGGGAGGAAGTAGCAAAAGAGAAAGAAACTAACCCTACTAAACAAGCAGTAGCCCCTGAGTGAGCTCACCTCCCCAGGGCTGGCAGATCCTCAGGGTGTCCCTTTTTTAATCCACTTTGGTACTCGGAATTCAGCCTTTCAAAGAAAGGTGATAATCAGTCCAATCACTCGTTAGCACACCTCTTGGGGGACTCATTTTGCTAAATAAGGAAAAACTGAGAACCCCCATCTTTTACCTTCAAATAGTTTTCAAATGCTGTCTTTCAAACAGGATCCTGCCTCTCTTCTACTGCATAGCTTATGAAAAGTCCCAATGCTTTCTCTATGAATATTATTTTAAAAATGCACTCACCATGAACATTATGAAAAATCCCAATGGCTTCTCCACAAACTTTACAAAAACTCCAGTGGTTTCCCCACGAATATTATTTAAAGCAAACAAACAATGATTTCACCATTAACATTATGAAAAACCCCAGTGGTTATTCCATAAGCATTACAAAAAAAAAAAAAAAAAACCCACAATGGTTTCTCTATACGCATGCAAACCTCTGCTAGTATCCTGAGGTTTCCTAATAAATTTATATAAAAGCAGCACTTTTAACAATAGATTTTTTCTAAAAAAATTAGGGTATAGCCAGAACATTCCTCCACAGCCTCTCCAGGAGACTTGTCCCATGGATCCTCTACCCCAGCCTCTGCGCTCCACTGCCCCTCCATCCTTGGTGACAAATCTCTGCCTGGCTCACTTGGCCATTGTTGTTATGAGGATGCTGACCTCTGGAATCAGATCCACCTGGACACCTCAGGAGGAGAATTTGGGCCTGTTATTTATTTTTTTTTCTTTCTAAATCTAGATTAATGAGATGTAATCAATACAGTCCTAGGAGGCAGTGGGCAAAAATGCTAAAAACATCAGTTCAGACTCAGGGTGGATTAGGCTTGCAAAGCCACATCCATCATTTACCAGCTAGGCAGATTTGGGTAAGTAATCAAAAAGTAGTAGAAAATATAGCATTCCAGGCACCATAATACCAGATAATGACCTTTAAACTCTGGTACAAATTCCTTTTCCAGATGTAACCTTTTCTGAAGGCTATGTGTGCATAGTTAAGTAATTTCTTTATTTTTAAATGTTTTTTGTGTATTTTTATTTACTTATTTGAGAGTGACAGGCAGAGATAGAAAGAGGCAGATAGACAGAGAGAGAATGGGCACACCAGGCCCTCCAGCCACTGCAAACAAACTCCAGATGCATGCATCACCTTGTGCATATATATGGCTTACATGGGTCCTGGGGAATCAAGCCTTGAACCTGAATCCTTAGGCTTCACAGGCATGCGCCTAACCACTAAGCAATCTCTCCAGCCCCAATTTCTTGATCTTATATTCTCATGTATTCTTCCTAAACCATTATCTTGCCTGAGGATAGCATAGGTCCTACTTTTCATATGATTGGACTTGTGAATATTTAATGAGGTAATGTAGAGTTCTTGGTATGCATCTAGGCAAAAACAGGGAGTCAGTAAGACATACTTATATCAATCATATTTTTGCTTTACATAAATATGCTACCATCACTATTTGAACTTTTATTAAACCAATCAAAAAAGTGAATAATCATGAGTCTGTGGTAATACAGTGACAAACATTTGTATCCCAAAATGTTCCTTTGGTAAAGTGAAAGTAATCAGTATTTGTTGATCAGATATATAAAAGTACAGAATATCAAGCAAATTAATTGGCAGTGCAGAAATACAACAGGTTTCTGTATCTTGAAATGTGAGCTTTTGTGAAAGATCAATTTAATAGCTTTCAAATATGTGCTTTTAAAAATATTTTATTTATTTATTTGCCTATTTATTTGAGAGAGAGAGAGAAAGAGGCAGAGAGAGAGAGAGAGAAAGAGAGAATGGGCACACCAGGGCCTGTAGTCATTGCAAAGGAATTCTAGACACATGTGTGTCATCTGGTACATCTGGCCTTATGTGGGTTCTGGGGAATCAAACCTAAACCCTTAGGATTCACATGAAGTGCTTTAACCATCTCTCCAGCCCAAGAAATGCAATATTTTTTAATTATTTCCTCTCCCCCTTTCTCTCTCTCCCCCTCCTCCCCCCCCCCCCCCCCCCCGCCTCTTGCCACTGCGAATGTTAGCGCACGCTTGTTGTCAGCTGCACGGGTGCCTTGGGAACTGAACTTGCAACATCACGCTTTTACAAACTAGTGGCTTTATCCACTAAGCCGTCTCTCCAGTCCCTAAATCTTGTTTTGATAAAATAATATTGAAAAAGTACTTTTGTTTAAGTCTTAAGCAGGTGATATTTTACCTTTCCTAGGATGTGCCATTATTTAACAGCATAGCTTTATATCTACATACTGAATAATAGTGAGAAAACCTTCAGAAAGTTTGTTTATGAGAATTGAAGTACAATCTGCCAGGTAAAGACAGGTAGGTTGGAAAAATTGAAATTTGACTGTGTCCATTTTATCACCTCATTGTAATATGAGAGAAAATTATATTGCTTTTTTCTAATACCCATGATTCCTAATTTATATACCTGTCTACATGTTCACTCACCTTTGCAGGTGAGTGATGCCATGACTCTTAAGATGAGACTTTGGGGAAAATATTTTTTTTAAGTCTTACCATTAAAAAATAAACATGGTTATTGTGTTTCTAGTTTCCAACCAAAAGGCAATAATAAAGCACACAATATATATTAAAATGAAGAGTCAACTAAGGAGAAATATTATCACTGTGATCATCTACCTCAGTTCTATCACAGAACTTGCCTTTGAGCTCAGCAGTACCCCGAGAAGCAGAAATTTCCTGGCACCCTGAGCATAAGTAGGTCCTAGCTGAGTACATAGTAGCTGTGGAAAAGGCAGTGAAATTGCAGATATTTCTTAAGATTTTGAAATCTCCTCCAGAGAAACAAACCCTGAATACCTACTGGTTGTCAATAGTGACCTTTTATACCCTCCAGAGTACAATGTAAATAAAAGTTAATATGTAAAAGAGAAAAATATAGTTGAAACTAGATATATCCACGTTCTTTCTAAAGTAATAGGAAATAAATTTAATCTCACAGAAGTATTTTTGAAGAAAATGAATATCAGCAGGGTTTGCTTTGATTTTCATTCATTCTTTCCACTCACTTTCCCCACGTCTCCCTTGTGTGACATTCTGTGGGAAGCAGGGACAGAACGGCCTCTCTCACTGTGCTACTTGGTAGACAGAGGTGTCCTGCATGGCCTGTATGTAGATCCTGCCATTTCTAATTTGGAGAGCTTTGTAATACAGTGGTAATAAATGTGCTCATAACCACATCTTCTCTAATCACCCCACTGCCTGCACTGCTATTTGGCACTCATTAGCTTCAACTGCCATTCACCTATAATTTATTACTAGCATACAATTACGTGTTACCACTACTCCAAGTGATTGCCACACCGCATGTTTTGAGATAATGATATGCAATGCTCCCTGGAAAATTACACTGCAGTGGATAGCTCATTTCTATCATTTACACCATTATTTTCCTAAAAACATTCTCAAGAGAGTTGCGTTGAGATGTGAGTACCCTTATAACGTACAGATATTGGGTTAATGTCATTTTTACTAGAAGAGGAGAAAGCTGTTAGGAAGGGAAGAAACTGTCTTGTGTTAGCACCCACCTCATAATTCAGATGAAAGTGGAAGACAGAACTTGAAGGACTGGTTGATTTTTTAAAGTGCATGGTTATATTTGAATTACAGATTGATAATATATTGTTAATTTGCAAATAAATTAAATATTTCAACATTAAATAATAAGCAATGTATCATTAGCGAATAAAAAATGTAATTTGGGCTGGAGAAATGGCTTAGTGTTTAAGGTGCTTCCCTGCAAAGCCAAGGGACCCAGGTACGATTCCCCAGGACTCATAAGCCAGATGCACAAGGGAGTACACACATCTGGAGTTTGTTTGCAGCAGCTGGAGGCCCTGGCTGGCCCATTCTCTCTCTTTCTTTCCCTGCCTATTTCTCTCTCTCAAATATATAAAGAAAAATAAAGTACTGAAAAAATGTATTAAAATGGATCAGCACTTTAAATCAAATATCTTAAACTAATTAAGACTGCTGTTACTTTTTGCCTATTATGTTTTAGTGTCTGCCTATTATGTCCACAGTGAAGAAGAATAAACAATATGAAAGAAAAGCTGAAGGCATAAAGTCTATGTGCATGAGGTGAGGCAGAGGAAGAAAGCTGCCTAGAATTCATGATTCTAGGATTTGGATTCTCTGCTCAATCTAGGCTCTAGTGAGCAGTTGGGAATCCAATGATCTGTCTGCTGTGCGAGTCACCCTATAGAGCTTCACCCATAGTTACCAGCATTAGGATAAGATGATTATATTTTCTTACCCCCAAAGTCCTGCTCTCAGCCAGTGTTAACTGTAGAAGCTCTGTGGAAAAAGCACAGAGACAATCAATGGGTATTCTGTGAGAGTGGTGACGGCCAAGTATGACTGACAAGCGCCTGCAATCCAAACCCTACGAGTGAGCATGCACCTCCTGTGATATGCCCAGCAGTTCACATGCATGTGCTATCCACAGACCTTCATGGCTTTCTTTAAATATAGCGTTCCAAATACCTTATCAGGAAGTTACATTGTCTCATAGAGAAGATAAACATTCTAAAACACATTTTCAGTAATGTATTTAATGAGAAAACACAACACTCCCCCCCAAAGGACCTCTATTCCGTCTATATTATAATACTAGCTATCAATCTGTCATCTATCTCTATATGTGATCTATGTGTGTGTGTGTGTATATATATATATATATATATATATATATATATATATATATATATATATATATCTGTCCTATACTATCTATATCATCTCTCTATATATATAAAACCATCCTATAGTGTGACAACATATCTAATATTCTATTTTATACATGAAAGAAACGTGAAATACCAAATTAGAAAATATCAGATAAGATTATATAGGGGCAACATAAATTTCTCAAAAAAAATCACCAAGGATATTTTCTCTTGAATTAGTACAATATGTGGAAAACTCTCTCTCTCTCTCCTTCTCCATATGTGTGTGTATATGCCTCCTCTCTCTGTTCTCTCCATGCAGTCTCTCCCTATATACATCAGTCTTCACCCCTTATCAGTGAAGATCAGTGAGATTCTCTTCTGCATTGTGGTTAGGGATTTGAAATCAGGATATCAATTCAAGAGACTTGTCACATGTTTTTCTCACTGTTCACTGCCCATTATCTAGAATGAGTATTAAATAGGCTTCCATAAGTACTTTTAATAAATAAATAATTATGGAGGAAATGTCCTATGATTTCTACACAGCCACTTAGTGAATCTGGTATCCCAGGGCACTTTTGAATATTTTATTATTCATATAAATTTCAGGATACATTATGTATAATTTCAACCAATGTTTTATGTCTGTGGGCATCACAGTCAGAGAAATGACAAATTGAAGTCTCTGTGACACGTGACAGCTTTCTTCAACTAGTGTGGATGCGCACTATCTTATAATTATACAAGCTTAATTTCTGAATTATTACATACAGTTGCTCATTGAAGGGAAGTGTTAGAAGGCTGTAGATTGACAGGATCTTCTCAATGGCAAATTTGATTAACAAGTAAATATGAGAATTCTTTGTGCTTTCATTAGGGTCACTCGAAATCACAGCCACAGGCTACTTCCAAGACTTTTATGTAACCAATTGTCATTGTCACTACAGGTGAGGAACATGTGACTAACAGCCAGTTATTGTGTGATATTGCGAATACTGAACATCATCATCCAGCATAAGCCTATACAATAGGGTGGTTTTGTTTGCTTGTTTTTATTATTGGCCTATTTCATGGTCTTAGAGCAATAACATGGTATTATATTAAATGTCTGAAATACAAACTCTTTGAAGAAATATAGTATTTAAGAATTATTCACGTTGAAGTAAAACATATGAATAAAGGAGTGTGTGACCGAGTGTGACAGTGTTAGCCTCTGGATACATTCACTATTTCCATACTTTTTTTTGTCTCCTCAGAAATTTATCAAGCTAGACTTGTTGATTAAAGTGAAAAATTAATCATTCATCACCTGCATGATTATGAAAGATTAATTTTTCTCTGAGACAAATTTCTAAGTATAAAAGTATAATCATATAAGTCATTCAGTTTCCTCAACTTGTCCATATTTTTAATTGATTAGAAATTATCATATTCTCTAAAATTCACACTTTCACTTCTTCCACTTCCATAAAAAAAAAAAAAATCTGTGATGAAATAGTGTTTGCAAGCACGTTTTCTGGTGGTACCATAGAAGAAAAATTATTGATGCCTTTAATGAAGGTTGAGTGGAACACCTCTACTTTCTTTGAACTGAGAATGAACCCCCAGCATGGATTACTCCAAATACACTATCCCAGTGTTGTGGCATTTATATGAATATTGCAAGTATTAGATCAGATCTCTACTCATTATTTTTCACAAGGCCATTTTAGTGTAATAGTCATCAGGTCTCTCTGTTCTCATGTTTTGTTTTGTTTTCTTTTTTGTTTCTTCAGAAACTAATTCATAAGTAGAGAAATTTTTGTTTGTGTCTTAGCCCTGAACAGATTCAGAGTTTATTTAAGTTTCTTTAAAACTGAAATGAAGCTAATTATTTCTTGACCTCTATTAACAAACATATTCATTCAGCCCAGATATAGCAGACAGAATATAAAATTATAGTAAACTTTATTGCATGCTCCTTTAAAGCATGATTATGTTAAATACTGAAGAAATGTTAAGGACTGCACCTTGTCTCTGCCCTGTGGGTACCATCAACCACTTTTCTGTGCCCTCTGCCCCAGAGCAGAGCATGGGAGGCAACAACTCACCATCTGCAGGCCTCTCTTCTCTCTTCACTCATAGGAACTCTGACTTGTTTACTGAAGAACTGAGGACTGGGTGACTTTCACGATGCTGCAAAAGATGCCTTTGTTTCAGAGAAAGCTCAATCTATGAGACCTCGTGTGTATCTCAGCTCCAGAAAGACACTTTGGTTACTTGATGTAACTTAGAGATAATTAGACATTTATTACTTAATAAGTCACAGAAACCAAATGTATAACTCATCTTTTGAAGTCAGTTTTTTGACGAATTGTGAAGAGAAAATTTTGAATATGTACAGAACAAGAACTTGGTTATTAAATTAATGAATGTTTTCACAGATGCGAGAATTTATTGTTCCAAGAGTGAGCATTTTTATCACCTGACACATATAAAAGTCTCTTAAATTTTATAAGGGTTATGAAGTTTTACTCTGTAAACATTAAATATTTTTTTTTTTACTTCTCTCATCCAGTCTTATCACCATGACCAAATGAAACTGATATTCATAAAAGATATAAAGATTCCACACAATACATTTTTTTAGGTAATATAGAGCCAAGTTCAGTGTCAGATCTTGAGTACACAGTTACAAATTCTAACTCATGATTTTAGGGGTTTGATTCCCCAGTACCCATGTAAAGCCAAATGTATAACATGGCACATGAGTTTTGAGTTTCTTTTCACTGGTGCACCCAAACTCTTCTATCTACTATCTACTCCTCTCCCCTTCCTTTCCTCTCTCCTCTCGTCTCTCTCCTCTCCTCTCCTCCCCTCTCTCTTCCCGCTTCTGTCTCCTCTCCTCTCTCTTCTCTCCTCTCCTCTTCTATCTCTCCTCTCTAATAAATAAATAAAATGTTAAAAATAAATATTTAAAAAATAATAATGAATAAACCTAGGAAAAGAAATTTAAAAATCCCAAATGACCAGCTAATGGGTATAGATGTGACCTGGCTTTCTTAAACTATCTTCCATGTATAGATAGAGCTAATACCCTGGCCATAACCAAAATGTGCTGAAAGCTGAGAGTTTTTGTATATGGGATATAATTAGTCTGAAAGAATTGAGGCATATAACACCTCTACTTTTTAGGAAAGGGACCCCAAAGTATTTTACCAAAGATAATCATCAAAACAAAAGCCTATTTAAAATAAAAACATGATTTTTAGGATGGGGGGAAAAGACACCAGAGATATAGTTAGTTTTAGAAGTACTACAAAATCTGTCTTACATGAAAGGGGGTATCTGGAGTAGAGGTTGGCAGGGTCTTTGCCCTGAGCAAGTTGCTGATATTCTCAATATGAACTGTGAAGTGCTGACTGTGAGGCTGTGCAGGCAGGCTCTCTCAGTACAGCAAAGCCTTTGGAAGACTTTTAGTTACAAGCGATGAAAACTTTGGAAAAGCTCAGTAAAATCTTCCAGATCTATAGGCATCAATTTGCTTTTGATGGGAGAAAGTTGATTGCAAATATTGTTCCCTTGTTCAATACCTGTAAGCTCTAGTTTCATTTCAGATTTTCTAATTTTCTTGCCCTGACTTTTTTCAAGGTGCTTCTATCATTATCTTCACATACCAAAATTAAAACTACTAAGGTGATGGTCAGAATGTTGAAACTGTGTGTGTGTGTGTGTGTGTGTGTGTGTGTGTGTGTGCATGCATGTGTGTCTGTCTGTCTGTCTGTCCGTCCGTCTGCCTGTCCCTGGATTATTTTATTCAGGAAGGATAATAATTTCAAGAGTTTAGTTCTAATGTGTAATTGCAATGGCCATCAGAGCATGAATCAAACCCATTGCTAAGCCAATAATGGAAAAAAATTGAATTAAGTTGTTGGTTGGTTCCTATATGTGGCTGTAATATATGCAGTTTTTGATGCCTGATATAGTGAGTACAGACACAAGATGAATGTAACATCATGTGTAAAAACTCTCATTCCTTAAATACATTTGGGGGGATGCTCTATTTTCCTGTGCTTATATATAAACAGTGAATTCTTCCTTCATTTTAAAAAATATAAAGCTGTATTTCAGTGATGGAGCTATATGTCACCCCGCGAACTACCACTATGCCACAAATAGCAGATAATTTATGTTGAGCACTAATGCAGTGGGGGCCATGGATTTATGCATGGTGCAGTGGGGCTGCTCAATACGATCCAGAAGTAGCTGAGGCCTCAGCTTGGAAGAGTGTATTTGCAGGTGGTAAAATGTATGTCTGCAGGAAAGAACTGTGTGGAGATTTCTTCATTTATATGTGTGATAGGAACTGAAGGTTCAGATAGGCTGGTAGATCAGATCAGATTATATGCACCACAGCACATTACACAAACAACCATACCTGCATAAAGTATTGAAATACAATATATTCTCTCTCTCTCTCTCTCTCTATGTATCTATCTACATACATACATACATACATACATACATACATACCTACATACATACATGTGTGTGTGTGAAATATATCAAGTAAACCCAGAAATGGAGTTATCAAAATGTTAGGAATCCAAACATGTGAGAAGTCACGCTGGTGAAATTAAAGAAGCAAGTTGCCTGGGAGATGGTGATTAGCTTCCACGACCTTGTGCTTCCAGACTGCCCACAGTTCTACTATTCTTTTCTCTTTTTTAAAAACTTTTAATTTACAATTTCCATAACTATAGACAGCGTGCCTTGAGTGCTATAATCTCCTATTACCCTGTCTTCCCCTCCCAAATCCCACCTCCAGTGAATCCCTGTTTATTTCCAGTTAGTCTCTCTTCTCTTTTGATATCATCTTTATTTCCTTTTATAAAGTATGTCTTGTGTAGGTATTGTCATGAATATCCACTGTGAGATCTTGCACATCAAAGCAAGTTTGTGTCTAGAAGAAAGCATTGTAAGCATTTCTCTTGTTCTTTTGTTTTGGTTCTTGCATTCTTCCTGCTTCCTCTTCTGCAGTGGTCCTTTGGAAGGTATAGTAGAGATGTATCACTTAATGTTGAACATTCCACTCTCACATCTTCTAAACACTATTTTGAGTTTTGTGTCACCCCAATGGTCATCTCCATCTCAAAGGGAAGCTTCTCTAACCAAAGGTAGGAGTAGCATAAAAAATGGGAATAAATATAAGTGTTTATAGGGCAGTTTGAGGACATAGTATGTGCACTTAGCCATGCAGGACTATGTCTTATATTGTGAGAGCAAAGTTCTCCTGAGAAATAACTCACTAACCTGCTCTAAAAGACATGATGATTATCAGCGCTCTTTAATTTCTGTGTAGAAGAAAAACATCATGGAGGATGTCCTGGCACAGCCTCCTCCTGTTAGAGTGCCTCCATTGATGAGTGGACCACCTTCTTTATGTGTAGTTTGTGTATAAATTTGTAGGAACTTAAGGGAAATGCACATACACCTACATTATACAAAGATACTTGGGATATTTGGGGAAAGAAAGAAAAATAATGATAATCTATTATGTATCTGATATTCTTGCTTGGACTAATATCCTAAAATAAGAATGGGTATAGAATAATATTCTTAATTCTATAATTTCTAGAAAAAAATGGATGAAATAATAATTTTGTGAGAGTTACTCTATAATGTTTAAGATAATGAATACAACTGTATGATTTTTTTAAATCAGGAGCTTTCACATTTCTTAAACCAACAGACTAGAATGGTGTATGTATTACAGTTGTAATAGTTATTTATAATGTGCAAAGATCATTCAGGATTAAGATAAAATTACCAGGGAGAGGACCAAACAATAGAAATATATACAAAACTTATGCAAAATTTTGAAGGAGACAAAATGTCTAGGCTTTTATATGGTGAATCCTCTGAGAGAAATAAGTAGGAGACATTTTTACCCTTCTAAATTAGCATTTGTAAATGCAATAATCAGATATGCTTTAACATATCATTATCTGAGAGATAGGTGCAACTTAATTTCTAAAGGATTTTTAAGTATATTGAATAGCGGCAACTTGGGCAGATTTTCATTACAATGTGATATCATTATATCAATGATTGCAGGCTAATTCCCCACTTATACACCGTGACCACTGACCATGCTAGATCAAGAGGGTTTAATTTCCTTTGTAAATGTTCATTCCTGTTCATTTTATTTGAGAGCAAGTAAAATGGTAGTTTGATAAGGGAAAAAAATCATTTTTAAAGGAAGAATATGTAAAAGCAAATGCTGTGAATTTTTGTCATAATAATTATACACTTTCCTTCCCCATCATCCTCTGACATGTCTGTGTAAAACCAGAAAGAAATCAGGTCTCTGATTTGTTTCCAATAACCTTCAAGTGATGCCCACTGTTGTGTTGACCTTTAGTGTTGACAAGTATGCCTTGGACTCTTGTCTTGAGGAAATAGGGTGCAATAATAGATCTTATTCCCTCTGTCTTTCCTGACATCTGTCACTTTTTAAAACTATATTGTACTTTAACTCAAAATATCATTACTTTTACTTGACAACAGGCAAGTTTGTCATTTTCTACATTCTTAAGAATATCATAAGATTTATAAGAGTATCATTAAAACTACTACACTTAAATTACTCCCAAACCTAAAATTATTTCATCAGAAAATGGATGCTAGGGTTATCCAATGGAATAGTTGGAAAAATCTTAGAGCTCAGAGACATCATGAGACTTTCCCAACTTAGGTAATGATTTCTCAGCAAAACAACTTGAGATAATTTGGCTCCAAACTCCTGATGTTGCCCACATCTACTTACAAGGGTATAATCTTTGCAACACACATTAAAATTAACTGAGTATGTTTTTGGACATCACCTTGTTTAGTTGTAAAACAGCTCTAACAGCTAACTGTCAATATTGATATTTTGCAGAACTATAAAAGCAAAGACTGACTAACAGAACAGGCATTTTTAAGATGACATAGCTCAAAAGTGATAGTTCTAAATTTGAACTCAGTCCCCCCGCTACTGCTGTCCTCACCTTTGCTCATGATTTCATATTGCCATCATATTTCATAATTTTTTCCTCATTATGATATGTTGTAGGGGATTTTGCAGTCTTGATTTTATGACTGAGCAGTACTGATATTCAGGGAGGCATCAGGCCAGGAATAGATCACAGCAGTGCTAAGGGTGGAACTCTTCAAGCAAGTCTACAACTTATCCTCTTACATATTTGCTCAGGTTAATAAAATTGGTGTCCTTTATAAATTTAGTGTTTTACTTTGTTACTCTGCTTTCAAGCCAGAGTTTCAAATAGCATTTAATAAAACAGGGGTCAGCACTGTCTTTGCATGGCTCTTCCAGTGAATGCAAGAAAAAGAATTAGACTTGGAGCCAGACCCTAAGTTTATAAAGGTGACTTCATATTGGTGGCCTCCTGAGTGAAGTACGGTTCTTACTGAGCCTAAACTTTAACCAAGGGACTGCATGGGGAATGTAAGAATGTGATATGTGTTTCTAGCCAGTTAATATAGAAATAATAATTTATCAATGCAAGAGTTGAGGCATCAAGTATGTCATAGGGTTAACCCACTACACTAAATGAAAGCTGAGCAAAAATAAGCATGATATTATTTTATGCTATGGCATTTAAGGAATTTTGCCACAGTGGGGATATACTTGCACTCTACTTCAAAAAACATGAGAACAGAGTAGGTTGAATTTATTACTATGATCTAGGTAAGAAATTAATCAAAATTAAAAATTTAACTACTTCTAAATTACAGGCAAGAACAAAAGTCTCACCTGTAGATTGGAAGTGTCATTTGACAAGGCATATATATATGTAAACTGTGTAAAGAAACTGTGTAAGAAAACTGTGTAAAGAAAAGAGAGTGGACATAGAAGTAGGAGTCTGATATTAAATGCTGTTGGTGACATGCGTGCTCATATCCCAAGATGTGGGATTCAGGAAGAGAACATAGCTACATGAACAGAGAAGAGACCATTATTGTGAGGGTTATCTCTGACTTAACAGGACTCAGAATCACGATGGAAACAAATTTCCTGCCAGGCCTGTGAGGGATAACATGAGTTGAGGTGGGAGGATCCACCTTGACTGCATGAGTATCACCATTCTTCATTCTGTTTTGTTTCCTCACCTTTGGACAGGAAGTGACCAGATCCTGCCAACATGTCTTCCATGTCATGATGGACCTTCCTTCAAAAATATAAACCAAAAATAAGCCCTTTTTTTCATAAAAAAAATGGCCTGGTATTTTGTCCCAGAAATGAGAAAATAGCTGATATAATTACATTATAAATGGCCAAAAAAGACAGAAGATACCAGGGAGTAAAATTCAGTGATAATTTGTCATTTCTTTAGACATACTGAATGATATTATAATAGCATTAAAAATATTTAAAGTATCAATATTAATCTGTCAGGAGTCTGTGGAGAATAAGGAAGATTTTACACAGATAACAATATTACGAACAACAGTCTAGAGAAGGAGCTAGATCTTAAATGCAGGAAAAGAAGGATATCTTCAGATAAACTCATAGCTGTTTACACCGTCCCTCAGTGTTTGGATTAGCACGAAATGAACACACAGCATGCAAAATAGGGTTTAAAGGAAGGTCACAGGATTCTCTGGGAGACAGAACCCCATACTGACTGTACTCACAGTTTTTTTAAAATTCTTTTTTTTTTTAAATTTATTTATTTGAGAGCGACAGACACAGAGAGAAAGACAGATAGAGGGAGAGAGAGAGAATGGGCGCGCCAGGGCTTCCAGCCTCTGCAAACGAACTCCAGACGCGTGCGCCCCCTTGTGCATCTGGCTAACGTGGGACCTGGGGAACCGAGCCTCGAACCGGGGTCCTTAGGCTTCACAGGCAAGTGCTTAACTGCTAAGCCATCTCTCCAGCCCACAGTTTTTATTTAAGATTAATCAATAGAAAACTTTGGGGGGCTATAGCTGAATTGAAAGACACATCTGTAGTTACCAACATATGACAAATCACGAGTAGATTGGCACATGCACATCCTCATAGCCCACAAGTTCACTTGTCTCGTGCTTATCAGTTCAGATCACATTTATAAGTTGTTTGATTCATGATCATTTTTATCAGGAAATCTTTGGAGAAACTGTGAACTCCTGCCTTCAAGATACTCCACCCAGTGTGCACACCCCTTCATGCCCCCAAGCTTAGCTTGTGCAGAGACTACCCTGCTGTGAATTAGCTTGATGCCCACATCTCCCTGGTTTATCTTAATATCCACAAATAGCCTTAAAATTTTTGAGGCAGAGAATTGTTCCTTTTATCAAAATACTATGCTTATGTATTACAGTTATAAGCATGTTGGGCATGACTTCAGATTTCCTACTTCAGGTTTTATCTGGCCTCTTCCAGGGAAGGACAGGAATTTTACTTCCAATTATCAATTAGGCTTAGATAACAGATATAACAGATCCCTGGTTAACATAGACATGTAGATAGGTTCATATACATTTCTAAACCTGCTGACCCCTACTTGGGAAAACGTGGATGATAAAAGGATGGTCCCAAGGAGGGTAATTGCTAGAAAGGAAAATTATATGCATTAAATTTGTCTCACAGCTTTGTCCTAGAAAGGCTACTTTTATACCCCTTGAATGTGGGCAAATGGGAGTTAAAAAAAAAAAAAATGGTTTTCCATGACCCACATTAATTGCTTGTTCATGTGGTCTGATAAGGAAGAACTTCAAAGAGAATATTTAAAATGGACATTAAGAATGAAAGGCACTTTAAAATGTGGTAAGTGGAATGAGGACATTTCAGGGAAATTCATCATAAATAGCTCATTGAAATAATTATTCAGTAAAAAGAAAAGAGACAAAGTTGCCTGTGATGTAAAGGTCACATTGAAAGGTTCCAGGGAAAATGGCTGGAAAGTAAACAGAAGTTGCATTGCAAAATGTCCTTAATTCCAGAACAAAGACTGTGAATGTGAATCTGCGGCCAAGAGGCAAAGTTACTTGATGTTACTGAGTTATTACAGTGGAATTCCAGGGTAATTAATCAGAGGGAGAATGGTGGCAAGGTGGTATGGCTTTAGAACTTCTCTGGAGACCAAAAGCATGCTTTGTTAAACAAATGCACCCATTCACTTAACTGAGCTAGTCCCACTACTTTGTTTCCATTTATTGAATTGTAAACAATGTTTTTATTCATATGGACATTTGATCTATGTTAAACAACATTGTAATAAAAATAAGACTAGCGGATAAGTTCAAATGGTTTTAAACCAATTAACATTTTAATGTAATGCTTTTGATAATAGTTACAGAGAAATATTCAAACTATACAACTTCTTGAAAACCATTGAAACCATATAAAGTTCTTCAAAAGTATATATTTTGTTGTTATAAACTACAAAAACAAAAGCACTTTTTTGTTATTCATGCTACCATTTTTTTAATATTTCTAATACACAATCTCATAGTGTCTTATAACTAAAAATTTTGGAATTCTTTTCGTCCCTCCTTCTCTCCTTTCTTCCCTTCCTTCCTGCTTCACTTCTCCTCCCTCCCTCCCTTCTTTCCTTTTCTCCTTTTCACTTTCTTCCTTTCTGTCTCTTTTTCTTTATTTCTTTCCCCTCAGTACCAGGAATTGAATTGAACCCAGGGTCATACCTACACTAGCCCAATGATTACACTGAGCAGAACTATTGTATATGTATTCTGGTCATGAACCAATTCACATTTCTAATTCACATTTATTCATGAAACTAACAATTATACGCCAGTTTGGCTCATGTCTTTTTTCTATAGTGTGAATTAACTCTCAGCCTCCTAAGAATGGTTGGAGGTAATGTCTGTGCTTATAGAACTGGACTTTTGAAACTTAAATTAAATGTGTAGAGCAAGCAGCTGATAATATCGTGTGTATCCTTGAATTTAATCCCAGTGCTGTGACTACTGGCATTTAGATTTCTGCTCTATAGACCGAATCTCTAAATGAGCCAGAATGGATGAAATGAGAGGCTGAGGTGTGCATCGGGAGACAGTCGTGACTTCTCTTTTGGCTTATTTTCCTCTTCTGCAAAACTAATTCAGGAAGATTAACCTTGGACAGCCTGTTCCATTCAAACACAAGAAGGTTGGGGAACTCCTGAGTGTTCTTTCTCTCCCTTGTAGAGTCCTTGTGAATATTAACATACTAAATGGTCTGAGGTTTTCTGCAAGAAGGAAACCTTATTTCAGTTCATTTATTTGCCCATAAAAGTACAACTGAATGAGCAACTTGCCAACATCCCCAGAGGGTTCATTCCATGATGTCTACTTGGGGAAACACAAGCCTATTATTTAAAGGCCAGGAATGCTTAAGGTTTCAAACATGAATTCAGATTAACAGTCCACAGTGGTAAAATGAGAATGAGGTTAAAATCTTCACATTCCATCTATGAACTATTCTATAACAAGTTGTGTTAACAAGAGTCCTTCTTCTCTACAGCTACACTTTAGATCAAAACTTCCCCCTTGGCCATAAAAATTTACAGGTAAGATAGTATTTCCTGCTGATATGACAGATAGGTATTGACAGGTAATCTCAAAAAGATAATATGACTTTTAAAGTATGTAATTATTTACTTTTCATAGCTAACCTTGACTTTGATGACATTTTTTTTTTACTAACCAAATCTCAACTTACTTACTTAATTTATTCTTTTTAATAACATATTTGTAGAGTTATCCTTCCCAGACAACTTGCAGCTTTGATTAAATCAATGCTTCTAAAAGAAGTGGATAAAAATAACAGAATAAAAGCTTAGCATGTGTGAGGTTCTGCATTCAATCCCTACAAATCACAGGCACACAAATGTGTGCATTCGTGCACGCATGCACACACACACACACACACACACACACACACACACACACACGAGAGAGAGAGAGAGAGAGAGAGAGAGCACTTTGTACCAAAATATTGTATTGTCATTAGGTGTTTGTATTATTTTTTTTCAATTCTCTTGACCAGACAATAGTTTTTAATCTATGTGTGGCGGTTTGAATCAGATGTCCCCCATAAACTCATGTATATTAAATGTTTGGTCCCCATGTGGTGGCACGTTGGATGGTGGAACCTTGCTGAAGGAGGTATGTTGTTTGGGATGAGACTGTGTGTTGTATCATCCTGTCCCCCTTGTCTGTTGTCAATGTAACGTTGGCAAGGACGTGATGCCAAACCTGTGCTCTACCGTCTTTCCCCTGCCATCATGAAGCTTCCCCTAGAGATTGTAAGACAAATAAAATACTTCTCCTCCCATCAGCTACTGTTGGTTGGGTGCTTTATTTCAACATGAAGATAAATACAACCAAAACATTGGTACCCATGGGGTAGGATCATTACTGCTAGAAACATGACTATAAGGCTTTTCACCTTTTGGAACTGTTTGCAGGAGGAATGTAGAAGGATTTGAAACCTTGCTCTAAGAAATGCCAAAAAAAATGTTTGCTCCCCAACACTCATAAATTCTTGGCTATGGCACATGTGCCTAGAACCTAGTGCCAACAGGGACATAGACTGGCAGATTATTGGGGCTTTCTGGTCACCTTCTCATCCAAAATGAACAAAGACTTGGAGAAGTCAGATCAAGCCTCTGCTCCTGGAAAATCGGTGGAAAGGTGATGGAAGAGGACACCTGATACTTTTCTCTGATCTCCAAACACGTGTGCCCAGTGTATACATGTCTGCACACACACATCACATACTATGAGTGTACAAACTGCCATAAGAAGAAGAAGGATTATTGAATTTTGGAGTATCATCTGCTTGCCAAAGTATTT
Organism: Jaculus jaculus; assembly: GCF_020740685.1. Classification (NCBI taxonomy): domain Eukaryota; kingdom Metazoa; phylum Chordata; class Mammalia; order Rodentia; family Dipodidae; genus Jaculus; species Jaculus jaculus. The sequence goes on along the minus strand of NC_059120.1, from coordinate 3,149,779 downwards.
ATAAGTGTTTAGGAATCAACCTATACCTAAGTAAGTTTAAAGAAATAGAAGTAAAAGACCCTAAGTTATGCCATTTTGCAGAATGGAAGCTAGATTAGACTCTAAGGAAACATTAGTCCAACATTTTGTATGGATGGTGACAGACAATATTTTTTAAGAAAAAAATTTCAGCAATGAAATTATGCTTTCCAGCTCAACAACAAATGGAACATTTGAGGTGTATCATTTCAAAATTCACAAACCATAGAGTACATTTAACTGGCTGGGCTTATGTGTAAGTAAAGCTAGCTTTATGTAAATCATATGCTAAAGCCAGCAAACTTAGCAACATTAAAATGCAATGAGATTTAAGGTTTCGATTTTATATGACTCTCCTAAAAAGACTAGGTCAGAGTAGTGAAGGAAGTATGGTTTCTCTTGGTCTACCTCCTCCTCTGTCTAAAGTCTGGCATCCCATCATTCTGACCATGGTACAGAAAGAGCTGTCATAAGATCTGGCAAATAGCCATGCCTCTGACTCCTGCCTTCTCTGACATTGCAGGTACTAGGGAATATCACTTCCTAAAATGTTCTTCATTGTTGTGTTGAAAAACTTATTGCTACATTTCAACTTTAAGATATGCTTGCTAAACACTCACTGTTCTTAAATTTCTCACAATATGATTGCCATGACATGCTAATATCCACAGTAAATAATTTCCAAATATTTGCTTTTCCTAGTAACCAAGCTTATAGTTACTAGGTGAACACCTCCTTCTAGAGATGCCACCTGGCTCTCAAATGCAGCATACTAAAAGAAGGCAGTTTTCTTTAGGTTTTTAAGTTTAGACAGCTAGAAAGAGTGCCAACTGGCACATCTTGGTTCATACTAAATCTTTCATCATCCAGACTAAACACTTCATTTTGACAATGACTGTTCCATGTAATTCATTTGAATAAACTTTGTTGACAAACCAGTCCAGGCTATTATGAATTTTGACTGGGTTGACCACATCTGCTTCTAAACACATGTTCTACTTTAAGAATCCTCCTTTAACTACAGAATGCACTAGGTGGACTTATGTGGCCCCACTTTTATTCTCTGTGGAAATTTTGCCTACATGTATTACCTATAATGTAATGTTCTTAGGAGCTGTTTGCTTATATATCACATTATTCTGGAACTCCCTGATATTTCTGATGTCCTCTATTTCCAACTCAACAGTCTTACTCTAAAAGGCTATATAGAAAACAGGATTTTGAAATAACTAGAGGGATGATGAGTGAATTGATTAGTTAATGATACATGAGTGAGTATAGATAGATATTAAATGTTTAGATGGGCAGCTTTCTAGATGATAGGTGAGAGAAAATGAATGGATAGATGAATATGTAGGTGGTGGATGAATAAATGGATGATGGGCTAATAGACAAATAATGAACAGATGGGTTCGTTGATGGAGAAAAGTTATAGAAAATTGCTGCTTTCTGATTATTCTAAATTGAGAAATTTGGAGAAAGGAGAATAGCTCAGTGGCTAAAGGTACTTGTTTTTAAAGCCTGCTATCCCAGGTTCAATCCCCCAGCACCCATGCAAATCCATGTGCAGAAAGCAGTGCGTGTATCTGCAGTGCTTCAGTGGTGGCAGGATGCCCTGGCCCTGCCATTAGTTGTTCTCCCCTCCTCTCTTGCTTTTTCTCTCCATTCCCTACCTCTCACTCTTCTCTCTCTTGCTTTTTCTCTCTATCCCTTACCTCCATTTCTCTATTTTTGTCATCTCTCTTTGCAAATAAATATGTTTTAAAAATTGGAAATTTACTGATAGGCTTGAGCTTTTCAATAGGCATATAAATGAGACAATAATATGTACTTCAGAATTCTACTATAAAAATTTTAATTTCATAGTATATCTTAAAAAATTTAGTTTAGTGTTCAGTACCCGGGCTCTCCTCATAAACATGTTCCTCTCTTCTCTCCTTGTGTGTCTGTCCCACCACGCTGTCTGCTCTTGCACTTGACTACTTATTTCTTGCTTTTTAACCTATGCTTTTCTCAGTCTCTCCAGCTGAGAGCCCTTCAGTTATTACATCTTATTCACCCTTGTTTCGAATTCTCTAGATGATTCATACCCATAAAATATATTTTCAGACTGTCTTGTAGAGAATTTTCTAACTCTCATACAGTCAGATAGCAGTTCTTGTTCTGTCTTTTATGATGCTGCCATTATACATGTGCATCAGCTCCTGGCTCACTGCTAGCACAAGTACCCAACCAGAAGCAAATAAGGGAAAGAATGTGTTTATTTCACTTATTGCAGCTCCAGAGGGTAGAGTGGACAATGGCAGCAAAGCATGGCAGGGAAAGACAGCCTGAGGCCCATTGTCACATCAGCAAAGAAAAGAAGAGACAATTTCCCAACATTCACCTAGTTTTCTCTATTGTTTATAGTCTAGGTACCCAATCAATGGGATTTTGTTACCACTAACCATAGGTGGCGTGTGTCCACATCCACTTTACCTAATCTAATCTAGAAAACCACTGGCAGACATGAACAGAGATTTTGTTTTCATGGTGATTTTTACATCCTGTCAAGTTGACAGCCAGAATTTCACCATCACCATGTATCATGGTAGATATGTGGTAATTATTTTATGCATCCTCCTTTTGAGATCATCAGTACATTGAAATTTTTGGAAATATATATATATATATATATATATATATATATATATTTTTGGGTTTTTCGAGTTAGGGTCTCACTCTGGCTCAGGCTGACCTGGAATTCACTATGTAGTCTCAGGGTGGCCTCGAACTCTCAGCGATCCTCCTACCTCTGCCTCCCGAGTGCTGGGATTAAAGGCGTGCGCCACCACGCCCGGCTCTGGAAATATATTTTTATGTCTTTGACTTTTCTAGCTTATTCATGTAGTCAGACCTCAAAAAGAAACTGTTGGGGTATAAAACTGTTGAAGTGTAAATGAATGTGAAATCTACCTCAAAATAACTATCTTGAATTCACTTGAAATGTTATTCCTCAGTAAAATTAGACAGGTATGTCTGTTCTCCCCCTATTTTCTCTGCTTAAATACAAAATTAGAGCTTAATGAGTGGTGATATGGGCACTTTGCCTGCTGTTGCTATCATCCCACAGATAGCTCGATGGGATGACCAGCTTGTTTTGCCAGGGTCACACAGCATCTGTTAGATAATGAAGACTTTCAGCCATTGCTAAAGATGACAGACAAATGTTTCCCATTATGTGTAAGACAATTTGGCATTTGGCAAAATCAAAATGATGCTCTGCCAAAAATGGTTTCCTTTAATTGTTGGACCAGTGTGTATTAAAAAGGAAATTTAATCCAGCCATTTACTTATAACTCAATAAAATGCCACTTTAAAATCTATTGGCTCTCCATAATGTCCTATATTTATTTTATGCTCCATCTTTTTTTATTCTTTTGTACTAAGTACTTACAAAAAAAGTAGGCTTTGCTAGAATTGAACATGATTGATTTGAAATCCTGAACACATTCAGATGATAAACTAATGATTTAGAGCAAACAAAACGAAAAATATGATAGTTTTTTCCAAGGGCTCATAATTAGATAGACCAATTAGAAATAGAAGAAAAGATGGATGGGTGTAAATCAGATGGCATTCACAAAGTCCTTTTGAGTTAGAGAAGAATTAGGAATCAAAACACCCAGGAGACAAGCGAAGCCAGAAACAATAGACCTGTGCATTAGGTATTGATCACAGGAACCACTATGAGTCACTGGTAACAAATAAGAGCTGAGGCAAGTGTGGTGGCATTGCTAACATGATTTTTACAAGGCAGCTTGTGCTTAACTAACTCACCAGGCTGCTTCAAAATAATGCACTGTGAACGATGAGAAAAGTGGATATAGTACATTTCGATTTTCATAAAAGACTTTGACAGCCTCGCATGAGAGATTAATGGCTAAGGTGGAGAATGGCCGAGAACACAGTAAGTGTTCCCTTATATAGGAAACTGGTTCACCAACAAAACAGAGCATTGAGGATAAAAATATTTCAATGGAAAAAAAAAGAATTTCAAATGCAATAATCTTTACAATTGTTATGGAGTGGTATGCTTTATATTTCTGAGTAAAAATGTACTTATTTTCCATTGCTCTTACTTTCTTCTCTCATTCATGACTACTGTGTCTTTTCATATTAATTAAATTCATTCCTCAAATATGTGTTGTGCTAAGTACAGATTATGCTATAAATGATTAGTAGTATGTGCAAAAAGAAACGGGTGGCAAATGCAAGGACAGCGAATGACAAATGCACCTATTGTTCATAGATGATGGACTGTCATCAAGAAGGAATTTAACACAGACAGTAATAATATTCCACCAAGATCAAGTTTTCAGCTCATAAAAAACCCTGAACACCAAACAGTAATTGTTTTTCAAATTTGTAAGAAAGATAAAAATATCACATTATTTGAATCTAATTAAATCAAATGGGTGAGATTTTGCTTGGCTTACACAAAATATATGTTCCTTTATCAAGTAGGTATTTCCTAGGCTTCCTGTTCTCTGCCTCCACAGAGATTCAACCTAACCTTAGTTCTCTCCACATGTGCTAGAATATTAGAAAAGAATGCAACAGACTCATAGAAGCTCCAAAGACCTCATACTGAAGCAGACCTAAAATGAACCCAACATGCCTGGGGAAATTTGCAGAAGAGGGCATGGAAAGAATGTTAGAGCCACACATTGGGACATTATACACAGACATTGCCTCTTACCTATAACTTACAACTAACCCCACAATTCAAGACCCATATTCCCCAATGAGGAGGGTCCCTGCAGAGAGAGGAGGACAGGGAGGAGGCTAACGATGGTACCAACATGACTGTATACACACTGTGTATGTAACTGTTGCTGTCCAGTTCACATTGCTGGTAGAAATCACCCAACTAAAAGCAGCTTGTGGGAAAAAGAGGTTTATTTTTGGCTTACAGGCTTGAGGGGAAGCTCTATAATGGAAATGAAAACGACAGCATGAGCAGAGGGTGGACATCACCCCCTGGCCAAGATCAGGTGGACAATAGCAACAGGAGAGTGTACCAAAACACTGGTAAGGGGAAACTGGCTATACCACCCATAAGCCCACCCCAACAATACACTGCCTCCAGGAGGCATTAATTCCCAAATCTCCATCAGCTGGGAACCTAGCATTTCAGAACACCTAAGTTTATAGGGGACACCTGAATCAAACCACCACAGTAACTAATAAAAATAAATAAATAAATAAATGAAAAGGAAAAAAATTTTCTCTTTGTTGTTCTAGGACAAACACCAGTTTGTTCTGCTTTGGTTTGACAAAGCCACAACTCGGCTCCTGTAAGTCGTCTTCAAAGTTAAAGGGATCAGCTGGTAAGAGGAAGGCTGTAAACATGGACATTCCTCTTTGTTCAAAGCATTACACTCTGCATTTGAATCATACAGCAAATCAAAGCGATCCCTGTGGGGGTATCCAGTCTGAATTATTGGGAGCAAATGATTTAAATAAGAAAAAAGTAAAGGGAAAACTCCCTCTCTCGTAGTAACTAATTGCCCTATTCTCTATTCCTGTGCAACAGAAAGTACTGTCTTCTCTCTTACCTCTCATATTTCATTCATTCTGTACTGTACTTGGAGCAGTGTGTGTGTGTGTGTGTGTGTGTGTGTGTGTGTATTCCTTACAGGGTATCATTATAAATGAGCATAACATGGTTATGGTTAAAGTTTTTCAGAGGTAATGAGTCATTAAGTGAGCGATTTTAGAGTAGAACATTGTAATGGGCAACATCTATATAATGGAACAAGACAAGTTTGGGAGGGGTTTGTAAAACCTATCTGGAAACAAGGAATTGAAACATCTATGATGAATCCAAATAAACAGTATATGATCTCTCACACTGGTTTCTTAGATCTTGTCACATAAGAAAATTCAGTCAATATTCATAAAAGAGACTCCCCACTTTTACTTTATCTACATGCAACTGATTGTATTTTAAATAATTGGATTTGAAGACTCCCCCCCCCCCCGTTTACAAATCAATATGAAGTAAAAGTATTGAAAAGTAAATGGAAGGAGGAGATGTGGTTGGCTCTAATGCTGCTCTGAGTTCACAGTACTATTATTCATGGAGGATGTATCAGTTTTTCTCCTGGAGTCAGTTTACTGGTTCTTAGCAGGAATTACAGTGATGGCCTTCTTCTTTGTCCCTAGGTTTACTTCTCAGAGTGACTCAGGGGAGGGATGATTATTTCCACAGATTTCTGACCTTGGGAGAAGATTAGCCCTGGGCATAGGAGTAGGCAGGAAGCTAGTAAAAAGAGGTCCAGCCAGAAATGTTTGCCTAAAATCTCAGCTTTTCCTAATCACAGTGGAATTTTACATCCCTTGGAGGGATGTGCTCTTTTTCCCGAGCCAGAGAGGCACTGGGGTATGACAGGTCCAGCTGTCCAGTAGACACCATTGCTGAATGGGTCCTTCAGCAGGGAGAAGTATTGAGATTTCAGGAGAGTCCACTACTTTCTTAGGAAAAAGCTCATGTTAAATTAACCTGAATTATATGTTGTTGTATATTCAAATTTTATTTTTACTGTATTTTATTATCAGCATTTGTTTCTATTTCATGTTTCTTTTTTCCTATTCTTTCACTTAAACACACATTTGCAAACTTAAATAGCACTCTAAAGTGTGCACTCAAGTAGCAAAGATTCCAAATAATTATTTAGTTGTAAAGATTTTTTTATTTGAAATAAAATAAAATCAATGTACCATATATTTAAAATTCATGGATATTGACAAAAAATTTCAAATGTCTTTCAATATTGAGTAAATATTCAGAATAATCAAGATAATGCAATTCAGCAACATGATTTTGGCAACAGACCAGATAGGGAGACTCAATGTCTCCATATAAAATGTTCCAACTTGTGGCTCTAACAATCTTTCCGCCCCTTCTTCCACAAAATTCCCTGAGCCATGCTGGGAAGATTTTAAGTCTACTTCGGTGATGGGCTCTTAGGAGCCTCTGGTTGTCTGGTTTGGTAGGTGTTGAGTGTCCTCAGTGTCTATCTCCTTCACCCTTGTGTGATATCAGATTCACTAAGAAATCAGCACTCTTGGTCACTTGCACAATTCCTCTGTGGTTTCAGCGGGGGCCAGGGCAGAGTACACTAGGTTGTTTATCTCCTCAGATCCTGCACCTATCTGTAAAAGAGAAGCAGATTCTCCATCAGAGAATGAAGTCAGAACTGGTTAAATGGCATAACCATTATTAATTTAGAGAGAATTTAAAGAGTGTAGACCTTCTTATAGCCCAAGGTTAGTGGGAGCTTGAAAATGGAAAGCAGAATCACTATCTGGATAGGATTCTGATTTGTTTCCCAGTTCCGGATATCATTTCCTTTTTACTGAGCAGATCAGTTAGCTAATCCAAGAGCAGTTGTTTATCCACCATGGCTGTGTGCCACTATTGCACTTGTGTGAGCATCACATCAGATTATTTGCTTCTGAGTCACTTAGACTTTGAGTTGCTTAATCAGATGCTTTTCCCCAGTAGCGCATATAGCACCTTCCAGCAATCGATGGGCTAATTGTCTGGGGACTGGCTTTCTTCCAGATTCCAACCAGATCTCTCCATGGTCTGTGCCAACAGTAAATGGTGTCTTCAACAGGAGAGTCTTACCATTAACCTCTGGTGGGTAATCAAGTACTCTGACAGAAGGCTGTCTTGTGTGTTGTGGGAGAACTTGTAAATTTCTCTATCAATAACTCATGGTGGATGTTAACCACATCCTGGTACAGGGAATTATAGGTCAGTGCCAAAGGAAAAGAAAAAAGAAAAATCCAGAGAATAAACAGAAACAGGAAAAATTTGAGGTTAGGTTTCATCTCACCTTCTCCAGGGCCCTTCCAATCAGGTGCTCCTCCTAAGATCCTCTTGAGGGTTTCACCTTTTAGTCTGACTTCCAGAATACAGGAATCTATGGAACCAGTTCAATATGGGTTCAGTTTTGTGGCCCTCCAGGCTTCTCCCAAACCCAACAACCCTATTGTCGCAACCCCGAGATACCTATCAGGTATGTCAGCAATTCAGGCTGATCCAGGTTAGGAACTGCAGAAGAGTGAGATGATGGTTGTCTTTCTGTGATTGTAAGAGTTCACTTAGAATGATCCATTACAAGTTCAACCATTTTTCTACAAATATCAATGTGTCATTTTTTCTTACTGCTGAGTAGAATTCCATCGTGTAGATATACATATCTTGGTTATTAATTTATCCAATGATGGGTACCTGGATTGATTCCATTTTTTAGCTATTATGAATTAAGCAGCTATAAACATGGTTGAGCAAATATCTCTGAACTGAGATATAGAGCTTCTAGGGTAAAAGTTCAGTAAGGAAATAACAGGGTCTCTTGGTAACTCTATGTTCATCCTTTTCTGGAGTCCCTATATTGGTTTCCATAGTGGTTGAACAGTGACTGAGTGTTCCTATATCTCCAAAGCCTTGCCAGCATTTGTTTTTATTTGATTTTTTAATGCTTGCTATCCTTACTGGGGTAAGGTGGAATCTCATAATTGTTTTAATCAGAATTTCCCTAATGGTTAGAGATGCTGAACATTTTCTTAAGGGTGTGTTAGGCATTTGTAATTCTTCCTTAGAGAACTCCCAATTGAGTTCCCTGCCACACTTTTGGAGTAGGTTCTGTCAGTAGCATAGCTGGCAAAGATTTTCTCTCATTTAGCGGCTAATCTATTGACTCTATTTATAGTATGTTTGCCTGTGCAAAAGCTTTTCAATTTCATAAGATCCCTTTGGCTGAGTGCTTGTTTAATTTCCTTGGATACTGGGGCTTTGTTCAGGAAGTATTTTCCCGGGCCTATATTTCAGAGAGTGCCTCCTCTTATTTCTTACATAGTTGAAGAGTTTCACATCTTATATTGAGATCTTTAATCCATTTTTACTTGATTTTTGTATATGGTGAAATGAGTGGGTCTAATTCCATTTTATTACATATGGTCATCCAATTTGTCCAACACCATTTGTTGAATATGCTGTCTTTTCTCTAGTCTACATTATTGGCTTCTTAGTCAAAGATCAAGCAGCTGTAGGTCAGATTGAGTATGGTGATACTGACAAAGGTTTTCTTTCTTTCTTTCTTTCTCTTTTGCTAAGGATATGTTTAGATATCTGAGGCTTTCTGCCATTCCATATGAATTTGGAGATCATTTATCAATGTCTGTTAAGAATGATGCTGATATTTTTATTGATATTGCATTATATCTCTATATTGCTTTTGATAGAATTAAGATTTTCAAAATATTAATTCTACCTATCCAGGAGCATGGGAGCACTTTCCATCATATCAAGTCCTCCTCTATTTATTTCTTGAGTATTTTTTTGTTTTCATTGTATAGGTCTTTACACCCTTGGTCAGTGTTATTCTAAGGTATTTAATAATTTTGTTGCTATTGAAAATGGTATAGCCTCACTGATTTCATTATATGTATAATTACCCTTTGCACATAGAAAAGCTACTGATTTTTTCAGTGATTTTGTATCCTGCCACCTTGCTGAAGGATTTTATCACCTTTAGAAGTTTTGAGATGGAGACTTTTGGGTCACTTATATATGGGATTATGTCATCTGCAAGTAGGGCTAGCTTGACTTCTTTCTTTCCAATTTGAACCCCTTTAATTTCTTTCTCCTGTTTTGTTGCTTGGGCTAGTACTTCTAGTACTGTGTTGAAGAGCAGTGGTAAGAGTAGGCACCCCTGTCTTGTTCCTGATCTCAGTGGGAACTCCTTTAGTTTTTCCCCATTAAGTATTATTTGGGCTATAGGAGCTTTATATATACCCTTATTGTGTTGAGATGAGAACCCTCCATGCCTATTCTTTCCAGTGTTTTGATCATGAAGTGCTGTTGAATTTTGTCACAGGCCTTTTCTGCATCAGTTGAGATGATCATGTAGTTCTTATGGTTCAGTTTATTTATGTGGTGTATTATGTTGACGGAATTCCTTATGTTAAACCATCCCTGCATCCCTGGGATGAAGCCTACTTGATCAAGGTGGATAATGCTTTAGATGTGCTGCTGAATTCGGTTTGCAAGGATTTTGTTCAGGATCTTTGCATCTAAGTTGATTAGAGTTATAGGCCTATAGTTTTCTTTCCTTGTTCCATCTCTGTCTGGTTTTGGTATTAGGGTGATATTAGCTTCATCAAAGGAGTCAGAGGGGATTCCCTGGTCTCAGATTATGTGGAACAGTTTGAGGAAAAAATTGGTTTCAGTTCTTCTATGAAGGTTTGATAGAATTTAGCTGAGAAGCCATCTGGTCCTAGACTTTTCTTTTGGGGGAGGTTTTTGATTATATGTTCAATCTCCATAGATTTTATAAATTTGTGTAGGAGATTAATCTGCTTTAGTTTTGTTTTGGTAGGAATTCTTCCATTTCTTCCAGACTATTTAATTTTTGGAGTAGAAGTTTTAGAAGTATGCCCTGATGATTCTTCCATTTTTATTGATGTCTGTTGTGATTGCTCCTTTTTCATTTCTGATTGTGTTAAGTTGAGACTTTCTTCTTCTTTTTTTTTTCTTAATCAATTTGGACAGTGGTTTGTCAATCCTGTTTATATTTTTCAAAGAATCAGCTCTTCATTTCATTGATTTTTTCCCAGTTGTTCTCCTAGTTTCCAATTCATTAATTTCTGCTCTAATCTTGATTATTTCTTTCTGTCTGGAGCTCTTTGGGTTGGTTTCTTCTTGTTTTTCCAGTGCCTTTAGGTAGATGGTCAGGTTATTAATTTGGGATTTCTCAGTCTTTATAATGAAGCATTTAGGACTATGAATTTTCCCACTTATGTTTGCCTTCATTGTGTCCCATAAGTTTTGGTAGATTGGGTTTTCATGATCATTCAGTTCTAAGAATTTTACAATTTTGATTTTGATTTCTTCCATGACCCATCCATTGTTTAAAAGTGTGTTACTTAGTCTCCAGGAACTGGTAGATTTCTTGATGCATCTCTTGTTAATTTTTAGCTTTAAAGCCATATGATCTGATATGATGTAGAAAGTTACTTCAATTTTCCTGAATTTATTAAGGCATGCTTTAGAGCCTAATATATGGTCGATTTTGGTGATGATTCCATGGGCTTTTGAGAAGAATGTGTATTCTGTAGAGTTGGGGTGGAAAGTTCTGTAGATATATGTTAGGTCTAGGTGGTCTATGATGTTTTTGAGCTCTATTGTTTACCTGTTGATTTTCTCCTTGGATGATCTGTCTATTCATAATAGTGGAGTATTGAAGTCTCCAACTATGATGGTGTTGGTCATTACTTATTTTTCATTGTCAAGTATATTTTGTTTTATAAACTGTAGTGCACTTGTGTTTGGTGCATATATGTTTATGATTGTGATGTGTTCATGTTGGGTCATTCCCTTGATGAGTAAAAAGTGGCCTTCTTTGTCCTTTTGGTTACTATTGGTTTTAAGACTATTTTATCAGATATTAATATAGCAATACACCCTTGCTTTTATTTCCATTTGTTTGTAATAAAATTTTCAACCTTTCACCTTGAGCAGTTATTTATCTTTTGTGATATAGAATGTTTCTTGAAAACAGAAGATAGAAGGGTCCAGTTTTTTTTTATTATTCATTCTGATAAACTGTGTCTTTTGATGAATGAGTTATGATCATTAATATTTGAGGTTTATTACTGTGATGCTTGAATTAATCCCTGCTATGATGGGGTTTGGTGCTTTCTTGTGTTTTGTATTATGTTGAACATAGTCTATGTTGGTTATTGTGATCTTCCTCTTGTTGGCTCTTGAAAATAGTTGTTTGGCTGTTCTGTGTGGAGTATTCAAGTATTCTCTGTAGGTTTGGCCTTGCGTTCATATAATCATAGAGTTGAAGGATACTTTTGCTGGGTAGAGAAGCTTGATTTATCATAATTTGAAGTGTTCCATTCCAGGCTCCACCTGGGTTTAAGGGTTTCCATTGAGAAATCTGATGTAATTCTGATCTGACTGGCTTTGTATGTTGTAGTTGTTTCTCTCTTGCTACTTTTAAAACTCTCTTTGTTTTCATTGTTAAGAGTTTTAACTATGATGTGTCTTGAAGAGTTTCTTCTTTGGTCCTGTCTGTTTAGTGTTTTGTGTGCATCTTGCATCTGGATGGCCAATATTTTTTAAATTTAATTTATTAGTTTTCTTTTCAGCAAATACAGGCAGTTTGGTACCATTGTTTAGGCTCATCCATAACCTACCCCCTCCCAATGGCCCCTCCTTGTTGATGTAAATGGGTCGTGCATTGTGGAGTTAGCCCACAGTTATTGGTATGATAAATGTCTCTGCATATCCTGACCCAACATGTGACTCTGACATTCTTTCCGCCCCCTCTTCTGCAAAATTGCCCTGAGCCATGTTGGGTTCATTTTTGGTCTGATTCAGTGCTGAGGTGTTGGGGGGCTCTGAGGCTCTGGTTCTCTGATATGGTAGGAGTTGATTTTTCTCTGTGTTGGTCTCCTTCTCCTTTGTGCTCGCATCCGGTTCATCAGGAAAACAGCACCCTTGCTTGCTTTGCCAATTTTCCTTAGCTTCAGTTGGGCCCCTTTTGAGGTATGATGGGGCAGCTCTCTCCTTAGGATCTGCTTCTATCAGAAAAAGAGAAGCAGATTCTCCAATGGAGAGTAAGTTAGCACCCAGAAAATTGAGACAACACTTAGTTTTAAGATAGAGAGTTTAATAGGTGTAGGCCCTCTTGTACCCCATGACTGATGGTAGCTTGATATTGGAGTGTGGGCTTATGTTTGGATATGGTTCTGACTTGTTTCCCAGCTCCAGCTATGGGTCCTGTACCACTGAGGGTATCAGTTAGCCAAATCAAGAGCAGTTGGTTCCCCACCATGGCTGTGTGCCACTATTGTACTTGTGTGGGCATCACACAGATGGCCAATTTTTTGAGAGATTTGGAAATTTTATTTTCATTAATTTTGTTAAATATTGTCTCTGTGCCTCTGGCCTGGATTTCCTTTGCTTCAGGTAGGCCCATGATCCAGATGTTTGGTCAATTTCAGGGTGTCCTACAGTTTCCTCGTATTGCATTCACTTGATTTTCTTGCATGGAGGAATCTCACAGTGAGTAGGATGTGAGCATGTGGTAGAGTCTCTCTACAGAGGAGCCTCACAGTGAGGAGGATGTGGTCAAATCTCTCCATTGAGGAGCCTCACAGTTATACAGTGAAATAGAGATATTTATAGGGTCCTAAAGAAATGGGCATCCTTACTGTAAGAAGACATTTTATTTTTATTTATTTACTCATTATATATATATATATATATATGTTTATTTTTGGGGGGGGTTCGAGGCAGGGCCTTGCTCTAGCTCAGGCTGACCTGGAATTCACTATGTAGTCTCAGGGTGGCTTGAACTCACAGCAATCATCCTACCTCTGCCTCCCGCATGTTGAGATTAAAGGCATGCATCACCATGCCCAGCTTAGTCATGGATTTTTTTTTTTATTATGTTTTCTTTAAATAGAAAAATCTAGGAAGAATCATTTCTACATTAGTTTTCCATAAGCAAAATTTGTTAAAAATGTTTTTAAGTATGTAATAAATGACCTGATTAACCCATTCATCATGAGCTATATAACAGAAATAGATGTAATCAATAGCACCATATATGTGCTTTGATCAGCTATCCTTTTATATAATTACACAATTAATTCTACTTATATTATATGATTATAAGTTTTATGTTGTGGATTTTTTATCTTCACTTATGTGTCAGAGATGATGATATCCACACAATATTTTAGAGAGCAGAAACAATTAGATTAGGATCAAATTTGTTATTGAGAATAATGTGTGAGGAGTGAAAGAAACAATGTAGCCTACTTTTTGGAGTAATAATGGTCTCTTTTTAAATAGCTATTGAGTAAACATCAAATCACCACATCCAGATTTCTTTGATCACATTTATACATAAAACAATTTTATTTTAAATGGATTTTATTTATAGCAATAAGAAATTATAGGTTTGTAAAGGCCATAGTACATGCTCAGCATTTTAGATGAGAAGGTCAAGGTTATACATAGCTTAAAAGTTATTTTGTAGATCATAAAAGCAAAGAATAAGAAGTTAACTCTTTAGTTCCTCTTAGAGGACCTGAGAAAGTGGTCCTGCTCATTTGTTCTCTTAAGGGGACATTCATCACCATGTTCTGAAGCTCAAGAAGAGTTAGCTAAAGAAAACTTACAATAAGTTGTAAAGTGTTTCACTTTTATAAATTCATATCTCCTTTGCAGAGACTTTTTGATCTTGTTCCAAATTAGCTGGTATTTAGTGCAGCTGGTCTCTTCTCTATTCCGCAAAAGATACGAAATGAAATATTTGTCCAAAACAATTGCCAGTTAACCAGGAAGTTGGTGTTGGGACAAAAGTTTTGAATCTAATATAATGTTTTGCATTTATCATTCAATTACATCAGCTTCCTATCTACATGGGATGCTTCTAAGATGGAGCACTACTGAGGCATCTGGAAAAATTTTTATGGGAGTTTAGAAAGCATATGTCAAAGTGCTATAAGGGTGATATTCTGTTCTCTATAAAATTTACCTGGATCCATTCCTGGAGTCGCACAATCCAAAAAATTATAGTTGCCTATATCAAACCACTTTCTATGAATTCTTTTTTTCCTAATTATATTTATATCAGTTTTCATTGCAGAATATAGGGTCAATTGTTTTGGTTTGAAATTCCAAAATAGTGTAACAGCAGTTAACTTTTGTTATATACATATGTATAGTTATAGCTTTCTCCTAGTAAAATAGTAAACTAAGTATATTCATTCATATATTCATAAACAGTATAATAATGCAAGCAATTTTACAGGTAGGTAAACTAAAAACATTAACTTTCCAGTTTCCATAGTTAGTAATCCAAAAAGATATTGAACCACAATATTAACTTTACTTACAATATGAAACTTTCTGTTAAATAGAAAAAAAGACACTAAAATCTGACAAAATTCAAATTGGAAATTTGAATTCTAATGTTATGGGGGTGAAATATAATCATTTTAAATTTAATTTCCAGAAGCTGGTTAAAATACAAGGGAAACACATTAGCTTTTTATACTCCGGGGTACACTCCCTGATTTATATTTTAAGACACAGCTCATATTGAGTTATGGTTTATTTCATCTTTTTCTAGAGAGTGCAGATTTATGGATTAAAGGCTGTTTTCCTTAGTTATTGCAAGGCCTAGCTTTAATTACTTGTGCTGTGTAACCATTCTTTATTTATAAAACAAAATCTGTTCTCAGAATACTTTTAACTAGAAAAGCAAGAAGAAAGAGGGATTCATTTTGTTTAATGAATGTCTGTATTCAATGATGCCAGACAGTAGCAGGTTCTCATTCTTCTTAATTAATTCTTAATTAAGAATATTAATTTTTAATATTTTTGCCAAAATGCATGGATTTAGAGTTTTCTGGTCTTCGATTTTGCTTCTTATTTTATCAGTTCTCACTGTACACAAATCTAACACTTTTAATTACAAAAATGGATGATGGCAGTCAGTTGCCAGGGTCAAGTTTATTATAGTCTCCCTGTTGCTTGTCCCCTGCCTAGGGAGTGAGGGTGTTCCTACAAAAAGAGAGGACTACTGAAGCTTCCTGAAGCCCAGAGCCACGTCAGAACTCCTCTGAGTCTGACGCCACCTTGTAGGATATTGCTATTTAAAACTCCTCCTGCATGTATTTTGAATGTAGTGTTCATTTCCCCTACAGTTTCTGAGGTGAAAGTACAACCTCTTCAGGAGGCAACTGACTGGGAGACTGCTCTGCAGACATAGATCACCACAGTGTTTCTGAGCACCTTTTGCTTAGCACAAGTTCTGAAGCTCTTCCAGATCTAAATATCTCACATTTGAGTTCATGTGGAGAAAGAGCAAGCGAGTGTGGTTGAATTTTAAATCTACAAAGTTGGAGGGATGGCTTAGCGGTTAAGGAGTTTGCTTGCAAAACTAAATTGATTCCCCAGGATCCAAGTCAGCCAGATGCACAAGGGAGCTCACACAACTGGAGTCCATTTTCAGTGCCTGGAGGCCCTGGTGCACATATTATCTCTCTCTCTTTCCCTCTCTCTCTCCCTCTTTCTCTGTCTGTCAAATAAATAAATAAATAAATAAATAAATAAATAAATAAAATATTTAAAATCTACATATCAGAAATGGCAGATATCCCCAACATGAGGCAGGTGTGAAGCTACTAAGCGATGGGAACCCAACTAGCCCTGCACTAACTTCTCAAATCTGTGAGGCTGTCTTGTGTATTATATCTACATGTTCCCTGCTGCCTTTGCCAGTCTGGTAAACATGCACACACATTCTTCATCAGGTCTGTGGAGGACATAGGACCTTCCTTCTCACAATGTTTTTGTGAGTATTGAAAGAAATAATATACAATAGTATGTTCTATCCCTCATAAACTGTAGTAGCTGTCAGATAAGGAGTCTGTCCTTTATATCAGGAAAAGATATGAGCACTGGACTTTAATACCAGGCTGAAAGTGGACATTTTTTGTCATTCAAAAGTTCTTGGCTTTGTATTCATAATACATAAGCTATCTTCCATACTACTCATTCCTATTTTATTTAGTAACTGCCAATTTTATGTTGAATGTATCAACAGTGTGTCCAGATCCGCTAAATACTAAACTTAGTCTCCTTTAATCATTTATAAATATTACTATATGCATAAAAAGAAGATAAACCTCCGGCATTGCAGAAAATAATGGTTTAATACTAAGTGGAAATGGATAAGGTGAGTGCTTTGTAAATCTCATTATTCCCTAACAGAACTTGAATGATTTATAATGCACTGAAAATACTGAAATACATACATGCATGCAAATATATATGGGTTCACTTAAAATTTAAATTATACATGTAAATGATACATGAGGTACAAATGTATACTATCATTTCATTATATTAAAGTTTCTAGTGTTTAGCAAAGATATAGCATAGAATCTAGATTAAGAAAACAATCCTGGACTTCTGTTCAAGTTGGCATCTGCCTAACTGCACCTCACTTCTCAGGGAAGAAAGGCAAGACCTTTAGGGTTCATCTGGATTTTTAGGGGCTTGCAGATTTTAGTAGACCTCCAGTGGCAGAGAAGCAAAGTAGGGAATCTGCTGATTCCCATGATCTCTGGTAGCCCTCCATCCCCCAATATCCCCTCAAGCACCCAGGTGCCTTCCATACAACTGTAGACTACGTGGACCCAGACCTGCAGGCGAGTGGGCTAACATAGCTCCATGCACCATCCCATGTGCCACCACCCCCACCACCTCCAATACCCCATGTGTGGACCCAGGCCAGCAGGCTAGCATTCCACCAGGGATCTTCCACTCACAAACACTGTCAGATAACCAACCTCAAGTCCCTACAAGAAGCAGATCAAAATAACGAAACTCAGAGGTGGCATAAACACTTAAAAAGTTCAAGAAAACACCAAACCACACAAACCACCACAACATGGCAAGTATTATATCACACCTCACAGTTATTACCTGAAATATTAATGGCCTTAATTCACCCATCAAGAGACATAAGATAACAGGGTGTATCAGAAAATTAGACACCTCAATGTGCTGTCTTCACAAAACCCACCACACCACTAAAGACAGACACCTTCTCAGGGTGAAAGGGTGAAAAATGACATTCCAAGCAAATGGAAATGAGAAACAAGCAGGCGTAGCTATAGTAATATCAGATAAAATAGACTTCAATCCAAACGTGATCAAAAAAGACAAAGAAGGCCACTTCCTACTGATCAAGAGGATATTATAATATTCAACAAGAGGATATCACAGTCATCAATCATTATGCACCAAAAATAGGTGCACCACAGTTCATAAAAGAAAACCTACTTGACAATAAATCAGAAATAACTACCAACACCATCATAGTTGGGGACGTCAATACTCTACTATCAGCAATAGATAGATCCTCCAAACAGAAAATAAATAGAGAAGTAAGAGAGCTCAACAAAACCATAGATTAATTAGACCTAATGGACATCTACAGAACACTCTACCCCAAATCCACAGATTACACATTCTTCTCAGCAGCCCATGGGACCTTTGATAAAATAGATCATATACTGGTTATAAAGCCTACCTTCATATATTTAGGAAGATTGACAATATTCCCTGCATGATATCAGATGACAATGTTGTATTGCTAGAAATTAACAACAAAAGATGCACCAGGAATCCCATCAGCTCCTGGAAACTGAAAAACATATTTTATTATATATATATATATATATATATATATATATATATATATATATGTATATATATAATTACAATGATTGTAATGGGGAGGTAATATGATGGAGAATGGAATTTCAAATGGGAAAGTGTGGGGGTGGGGAGGGAGGGAATTACCATGGGATATATTTTATAATCATGGAAAATGTTAATAAAAATTTAAAAAGAAAAAATAAATAAATAAATAAATGAAAAACACATTTTAAAACAGTAGATAGGTAGTGGATGAAATTACAAAATTTCTAGAATTGAATGATAATGAGAACACAACATACCAAAAAACCCTGAAGGCTGTCCTCAGGGGAAAATGCATAGCACTAAATGCCTTCATAAGAAAGACAAGAGAGGTCCCAAATCAATAAACTAACCATCCACCCAAAGGCACTGGAAAAACAAGAAGAATCCAACCTAAAAAGCTCCAGACATAAATAAATAATTAAGATCAGAGCAGAAATTAATGAATTGGAAACAAAGTAAACAATTAAAAAATTGATGAAACAAAGACCTTGATTTTTGAAAAAAAAATAAACAAGATTAATAAACACCTGGTCAATTTGATCAAGCAAAAAAAAAAAAAAGCTGCTTCAAATTAACAAATTTAGAAATGGAAAAGGAGAGATCATAACAGACATAAATGAAATTGGGAGAATCATCAGGACTTATTTCAAAAAACTCTATTCCAGAAAACTGGATAATATTGGAGGAAATGGATGAATTCCTGGATATATACCACCTACCAAAGCTAAACTCAGAGCAGATTAATCTCCTAAACAAACCTATCACACTCATTGAGATTGAAAATGTAATCAAAAACCTTCCCAGAAAGAAGATTCCAGGACCAGATGGCTTCTCAGCTGAATTCTATCAAACCTTCATGGAGGAACTTAAAACAATTTTTCTGAAAGTTCCCCAACTCCTTCTATAAAGCGACTATTACCCTAACTCCCAAACCAGGCAGAGATGCCACACATAGGCCTATTTCCCTGATGAACTTAGATGGAAAGATCCTGAACAAAATCCTCGCAAATTGAATTCAACAACACAATAAAAGCATTATCCACCTTCATTTTGTGGGCTTCATCCCAGGAACGCAGGGGTGGTTCAACATGTGGAAATTTGTCAATGTAATATACCACATAAATAAGCTAAAACACAAAAACCACTTGATCATTTTGATAGATGGAGAAAAGGCCTTTAACAAAATATAGCATCACTTTATGATCAAAACATTGGAGAGAATGGTATGGATGGTTTACATCTCAAAATAATAAAGGCTACATATAAAGCTCCTGAATCCCAAATAATACTTAATGGGGAGAGACTGAAGGAATTCCCACTGAGATCAGGAACAAGACAGGGGTGTCCATTCTGACCTCTTCTCTTCAACATAGTACTTGAAGTCATAGCTCACGCAATAAGACAGGAGAAAGAAATAAAAGGGATGCAAATTAGAAAGGAAGAAGTTAAGGTAGCCCTATTCACAGATGACATGAAGCTATACATAAGAGACCTGAGAACCTCTATCTCAAAATTCTTAAAGATGATTAACGCCTTCAGGAAAGCAGGACATAAAGTCATTGCATAAAAAATCAGTGGCCTTTCTATTTTCAAAAGACAAAGATATAGAGAATGAAATAAGTGACATTGTCCCATTTTCAATGGCAACAAATAATAAAATAGAATATCTTGGAATAACATTAACCAAGGATGTGAAAGACCTATGCAATGAAAACATACCAAAAAAAAAAAAAAAAAACACTCAAGAAAGAAATTGAGGAGGACTTGAGAAAATGTAAAGACCTCCCATGCTCCTGGATAGGCAGAATTAACATTATGAAAATGGCAATCTTACCAAAGGCAATATACAGATTTAATGCAATACAAATAAAAATCCTAACATTTTTCTTGCAGAGATAGAAAAAATGATCTCAAAATTCATATGTAACGGCAGAAGGCCTTGGATATCCAAGCACATCCTTAGCAAAAGAAATACCTCTGGAGGCATTACCATACCTGATCTAAAGCTATATTACAAAGCCATGGTAATAAAAACAATATGGTAATGGCATAAAAACATGATTATAGACCAATGGAACAGAAAAGAGGACCCAGACTTTGGGCCAAGTAACTCCAGCTACTTGATATTTGACAAAGGCCCTAACAATGTAGACTGGAAAAAAGGCAGCATCTTCAACAAATGGTACAAACTGTATAACTATTTGCAAGAAAATGAAACTTTATAAATACATCTCAACATGCACAAAAATCAAGCCAAAATGGATCAATGACCTCAATATAGGACCAGAAACTCTGTTACTACTGGAAGAAAAAAAAATTAGAGGAAATTTTCCATGGTATAGGAATGGGAAAAGACTTCTGAGCAAAACCCCACTAGCTTAGGAATGTAAATAATCATTCAACGACTGGGATCTCATGAAGCTAAAATTTTCTTCACAGACAAACATACAATAATCAGAGCCAATAGATTACCCAAAGAATAGGACAAATTTTTTGCCAGCTATGCAACTGACAGGGGCCTAATTTCTAGAATCTACAAAGAACTCAAAAACCTACATAATAAAAAGTCAAACAACTCACTCACAAAATGGGGCAGAGAACTGTACAGGTAATTCTCAGAGGAAGAAATATAAATGACAAATACAGACTTAAGAAAATGTTCATCATTTCTAATCATCAGGGAAATGCAAATTAAAACAACTATGAGATTCCACCTTACCCCAGTAAGGATAGCACACAAAAAAATCAAATGAAAACAAACGCTGCTGAGGATGTGGAGAAATAGTAACCCTCATTCACTGTTGGTAGGAATGTAAGATGTTATAACCACTATGGAAAGCAATATAGAGACTCCTAAAGAGGTTGATTATAAAGGTACCAACAGACCAGTTATTCCCTTACTGGGCATTTACCCCCAAATCTCCACACCTCAGTTAAGAGATATTTGCTCAAGCATGTTTATAGTTGCTCAATTCATAATAGCTAAGAGCTGGAATCAACCCATGTGTACATCATTAGATAAATGGATAACCAAGATGTGGTATATCTACACAATGAAATTCTACACAGCAGTAAGGAAAAATGACACAATAAATTTAAAGAAAAATGATTGAACTTGGATCAGATCATTCTCAGAAAATTCACTCAATCACAGAAAGATAATCATTGTATGGTCTCACTCATCTCTGGCTCCTAAACTGAATATGACTGAGATGCTGACATACTTAATAAGCATCTTTATGAACGGACAATAGGGACGGTGGGGCTGAAAACGAGGGTAAGGTTGTGGGGGTAACACAAAACTGGACCCAAATGGCAATGGTACCATAAAATTCTATATCCTAAAAGACAGAAAAAATGGCTGAAGCTTCATCAGGTCCTTAGAGGGAACATCTGAATATGCAAACTAACCTTGATCTTAATCTTTTTCTGTTTTTTTTTTCTCTCTCTCTTTCCCTTCCTCTTCTATCTTTCTCTTTTCTATTATCTATCCTTTCTTCCTTCTTTTCTTTGGCTCTGGCCTGTAAGTCCTGGTACCAGCATGTGGTTAACATCCACCATGAGCTGTTGATCAGAGAGACCTACAAGTTTTCACAAAAGAAGACAGAATTCTGTCAGAGCACTTGATGCCTGACCAAAGGTGAATTGTAAGACCCTACTGCCAAAGACACCATATGATGTTGATATGGAACATGGAATGACCTGGCTGTATTCTGGAAGAGAATCCGTCCCTAGACAGTTAGCTCATCTAGTTCCAGAAGGTGCTACATGACTAACTGGGGGAAAATGACCAACATCTGTCCAAGCAATTTGTGGTCTAAGCTACTCAGCACAAACAACCTGACATGATGTTCACACAAGTGCAATAGTGGCACACAGCCATGGTGGGTAACCAGCTGATCTTGATTTGGCTAATGGGTCCACTCAGTGGAACAGAATACACAGGTGGATCTGGGAAATAAGTCAGATCCATATTCAAAAAACAAGCCTGCTCTCCAATATCAAGCTCACACCCATCATGGGCTATACGAAGGCCTACATCTATTAAATTCTCTCTGAAATAATAATGGTTATCCAATTTATCTGATGCTGACTTCACTATCCTTTAGAGAATTTTCTTCTCTTTTTCAGATGGACACAGAATGTGAGGAGAGAATCAGTCCATCACACCTCACTAGGGCCTCATCTGAAATCAAGAGTAAATGGAGAAATGAGCAAGAGTGTTGCTTTCTTGGTGAACCTGGTACCAGCATAAGGGTGAAGGAGGCAGACATAAAGAACACTCATCTCCTACCAAACCAGATATCTAGAGACACAGAGGCTCCCAGGACCTCATTGAACCTAAATTGAACCCAACATGGCTCAGGGAAATACGTAGAAGAGGGGGTGGAAAGATTGTTAAAGCCACATATTGGGACATTATGAACAAAGACATTGTCTCCTCCCCATAACTGATCGCAAAGATCACAATGTACGACCCACATCCCCCAACAAGAAGGGTCCCTTCAGAGGGGTTGGACAGGGAAGAGGCTAACAATGGTACCCACATGGCTGTATACACATGGTGTACATAATTAATAAAAAATCCTCATAAAACTCGGTTTCATGGTTTCCCCCTCTAATATACAGTCTCAAAAATACTTATGAAGTTTGTAAATTTGTGTTTACTACCAACTGATAGCTTTCAATCTTTTAATACTTTACTGAATTTATATTTTAAAGATTATCTCTATGAAACACTTGAATTAAATGCATAGGACAATAGATTTCTGTCTTTTGCAAAAAAACAAAACAAAAAAAAAACAATGTTATCTGAGATTTATTTTTACCTTTTGTGCCTTTTTTCTTGATAAGAAGCAAATATATGGCTGACCCAGTAAATTCCCCATAAACACTAACTATGTACATTCCATTAATATGATTTATGTGCTTGGCAGGAAGTTTGATGCAATCATTTCATAACAAGATTCTATTATGAGCTATAAATGGTGACACTCATGTTACCTATAGGTACTCAATGATTATTCATTTCTTTATTCACTGTAAAATGAACAGATGATAGCATTTCACAGAACCTTCCCATAATACGCTTAGAGAAGTATCTTCCACTTGTCACTACCTCAGAGTAGTCAGAAGAAATTGCAATAGCCATTAATGCATGGTCTAGAGAAAGATGGTTTTAAATGACATCAGGAAGAGACTGCCCTACAAACAGAGGCAAGCTGGAAATTTGTTTTAATTTCCCTTTTACTTCTCTTACTTATTTCATTTTAAACTAGTCATCAGAATATAAAAACATTCTTAATTAGTAAGCTACTATGAAGACGATACAGGGTTTCTCAATATTTTGTTATGCCATTGAAAATTCCTTTTCTGTCAAGGGTAGAGCTGTCTGTGGTTGGATGATGAAAAAGCTATATAGGTATCTGGCCGAGTCCTTTAGCTTTAGGGGAATTGTTCTTTCCTGCTCTGATTAATTATCACCTTTAATAGATGCTTCATTAATCAACATTTCTTGAGAAAAGCTGATATATCTCTATACAGTTGAATGAACTCTGACACAGAAATACCAATACTGGAAAGAAGGTTTATGCTTTCACAGCATAGTGCATAGAATTGAAGATGTAAATGATAAAATCATTTGCTTAGTAGCCATTGGCTTTTTTTCTCAACAGAGCTTTAGAAGGAAAAACCCTAACTATGCTAATTTATCCTAAACTTCCTGATGTCCACCTTCAGGACTTAGTCACCACGTAATGATGTCATTTTTAGTTTAATTGGCTATCAGTTCATAAATAGGTTTTCCAGTACCAGAACTGAATAAGAAGCTGCTTATAGGAATATAATTTATATGGAACCTCCTTAATAGAGTTCAGAAGCAGGAATGTCATACTTATAAGAAAAGCATTAATGTCTGGATAATTAACAACTGTGAAAGAAAATGAAATATTCAAGCTATTTTTGGTACATTTTCTAGTAGCCAGATGTTTGGCACCCATGTAGATAAACCATGTGGGAGATAGACTGAAAATTCAAGCACTTGTCATAATTTGTGGTATGGAGCTAGCACAAGCTTTTGCTGACGAGCATATTTTTGGAATTTCTTTATTCATTTCCCTACAAAGTAGTTAATCTAGCAGGTTTTCCTTTAAGTGGAGAAAGATTCTTTTAAGAAATGTCATGCTATGCTCAGTTAAAGGCATATTCAATATTTAGCATTTTATTCAGATTTTCAGTCTTAACTCCAAAGAGAACTTCAAATCGCATTACAAACCAGAGAAGAAAATAATGTTATTTATTTATGTATTTATATATTTATTTTTAAAACTGGCGTTTTTTTCTCCTTTACTGTCATATTATCAACTCTCTCTTTTATACTCAAATCCCTGCTTTCTGTATAAGGAGAACCAATCACTGTGGAGCACAGGTTGACACAGGTTTGGCATATAGGTTTTATGTAGGTTTCATGTAGTTTATATAGGTTTTATGTAGTTGCAAGATGCTATCCTCTTGCATAATGCAAAGTTAATATAATATATAGCCCAAGAAGTTAGGTGAAGAATGGGTAAGTCATAAATTTACAGGTCTGACTGCCTCCAAATTCCATGTAGCCTCCCTGCATTTAGAAAATTTCCTACAAAGCCAGGTGTGGTGGTTCATGGCTTTAATCACAGGACTTGGGAGGCAGAGGTATGAGGATCACCCTGGGTTTGGGGTCACAATAAGACTACATAGCAACTTCCAGGTCAGCTTTGAATAGAGAGAACAACTAACTCAAAAAACAAAATCAAAAGAAACAAAAAAGGAAAAAAGAAAAATGAAAGTTTCCTGTAAGTGTCACAGATCAGCTACATCTAATTTCAAATTTGTGTGTTGTTTGTGGTGTGTTTGTGTGTGTGTGTGTGTGTGTGTGTGTGTGTGTGTTTGTGTGTGTGTGTGTTCCACTCATCACTCCCATGCAGTCTGCCCACCTCCCCAGAGATGGTCATCAGTTCACTCAGTGCGAAGCTCAGTTCTTCCCATATGAACTCACAGCTCACAACAGTCAGGTAGAAGGGTTGGCATTGTATTATAGATCCAGCTTATGGTTCTGTGATGACAGACTTCACTGTATTATGGCTTTTTCCAAGTATGCCCTAATGTTTGCTTAGTTAACCCACTTCACAGGCATACATGTCTGTAGGCCACTGTGTGTAGTCCCTTGCAATATAATGGCTCATCCAAATAGAGACATCTCTGGACTCACTTTTAAGGTAAACAAGACAGAAAACAATCAATCAACTAAATAGATAAATAATAAATAATAAATAAATAAATCAACTAAATAGATAAATAATAAATATAAATAAATAAATAAATGAGGGTGTTGGGAAAAGCTGCAGTGGTTTTATTTTTTAGTTTGATAGTTTAAGTAACTTTGTGAAGATATACAGTAGATAGGGAACAAGTTATAGAGATCTCTAGAGGACAACAAAAACTCCAGGTGAAAGGACCGGCCACTGAGTACTTGCCTGGATGGCTGGAATCCCACCTACAGGACTCGAGTTATGACAGGGGACATGGAATGAACAACAAGGGGATGCTGTATGTACTACCGGGAACACATCTTTCCTTAAGTGAATAGGAAGGTGGGGGCATGAAGATGGTCTAAAAGGTCACTCTGTCTTCTGAGAAGGGACCTGGTATGAGTGTGAAGAGCAGAGCTTTCAACGTCTCAGAGACTGTTACAATCACTCATTAGAAGGACAGTTTGGTATATTTCCTACTTTTTGTCTTGCAAATCAACACTGCATGGAGTTACTATACCTTCTTGCTATATCCACGTTTTTGGCAGATTTTAATTGTGGACTCCAGAATGTAGAAACCAAAAATAAGTTCTGCTATCAGAAGCATGAATCATCACACGCCCTCATTCAGCTCTCAAGGCTGACCCTTTGCACCCTCCATACGTTTCCTTCTGTCAGAAGTCCATAACACAGTGTGCATCTTCAATAGGAGGAAAATGTTTTCAAAGAGGCAAAAGACAAAAGGGAGGTGAATAGATGGCACAGTCCTAATTCCATGTAATCTTGCTAATAGTGATAAAAATAATCAGATTTGTATCCACAATGAACTAGTACCTGGCCTCCTACTCCACCTTCAAAGTTAGTCCTTATAAGCATTACACAAGGTTAGAAAATAGAAAGCCACTAAGCCATCTCACCAGCCCCAAAGGGTCTTCTAAATGATTATCTTGAAGAACTCTGGGTTGCGACCAATCACAATTATAAACTGTTAATTGTATCTAAGCCAAGGAACATGACACACTCCTTTCTCATTCTCCTTTCCTTAGTAAAGATATTGAATTTTATTATTCTCTTCTGGCCCCTGAGGGTCAAAACTCAAGGAATATTTCTCATGCTAAGACTTACTGGTTAATCTCTAAGGTCTTCTTGACCTCTAAGTAAAGGTGAAACCAAAAGTGCCTCCAGAGAAAGTCAAATTCCCAACAGAATGCGCCAAATCAGACTTTCATGGTAAAATACCCACTGATAATTAATTTTCTGCTATCTTTAGAATAGGACAGGTTAAGCAGTTGGTCACATCCAGTAAATAAGAAATTACGTGCAGTAATATCTGCGACATTCTAGTCATCTTCCCCTTCCTGAAACCCATTTTAAAAGTCTTTAATCTGCACTAGAGTGGGAAAGACATTAAAAATGGAAAGTAAATCTTGATCTCAAATTCCACCTTGCCACCAACTAAACGAGTTTCTTGGGGAAGCCATTTAACCCATACATCTCTATCTTCTAGTAAAGAATGGTTTAGCAGTTTCTACTGAACAGGCTGTGAAGAGAACTGTAAGATACAATGTATATGTCAATAATGTAGAAGTCGTACAATAAACCATTGATGAACCCATATAATAAATAACACTGGAATTTTCACAGTTCTCAATCAGTAGTTAGCAATCCACACTATACTTGTGCAAATATAATATATAAGAAGTATTCTTCCTCCATTTTCTTCCTGCATATTGGTGGGAATTATAATATAGTGTAACTTTTAACTTATATGATTAGGGGAATTTCATTTTCTTCATTAATGTGTATGTGTTCAATTAATCATGACCTTTACACCAAGGTCTGCTTTGGATTCTGGAGATGGGAAGGCTGACTGCAAATCAGATCCTGCATGGCACCTCCACTGTTCCTCACTTTCTCATCCCCTTTAGTTCCCTGCAGTTGCCAGCAGCCTGCAGGCAGCCGTCAGCTTGCTACTCCATACCACTCTTGCATGTGCAGTCCCCCCGGTAGCCACAGAAAGGCTGTCGAACTATTTCCTTGTGTGTGTTTTCGTTTTGTAGATCTGCTCTCTTCTCATTTAAGAAAAGCAGTGTTTAATTTGTAACAGATCGTTTCCAAGATGAAACACAGAATTCCAGGCCTCAGCAAAATCACTGGCATATGACCACAGCCTTCTGTTATGAATTCAGCTCTCACGGTCTGCCTCTATCTGTTATCAAGCTGCACGGGTGAATCGTGTTATGGAATCTGACTTGAAGTTAAAGACTTCTGATTTGGCCCTAAGATGTACTAACTTTGGTCATGTTTGCAGTAATCGGTGCCTGGTGTTCATCTTTGTCATTTCATCTCTACCCCTTTTAACCTACATCCCCTGTTAATCTGCTTCTCGGAGAGGCCAGCTCTCTTAGCCTTACAAGGTATGGCCCACCTAAAGTGCCTTTGTTCACAATAGCCTGTTTCCCCTCCTCACCTTTAGATCTCAGATATTTCTTTTCCTAGAAATATTATCTCTGAAGCTTCACCAATCTTTTGAGGGCAAATAACCCTCCTTATGTCTCCATACATCTTATGTCTGATTTCATCAAAACATTCTCTCATTTGGGAACTCATAATTTATTGCTCAATTGTGTTTTTATTAGAAAGCAAGGACCATGCGTGTTTTAATCCTGAAGTGGTTGTCTGATAGCTGATGTAGATAAAAGAATACCTCATAGAAAAAAAAAATAAAACTATTGGAAATTTTATTGAAATAACAGCAAAAAATTCCTATTAAAATTGTTTTATTAGCTTGCAACATTTAATTGTGGCAGCCCTCAGTAAAAGTAGTGTATCATTTCATCAATAAACAGGCAGTCTATATTTTCAATGCACTCTGCACATATTCTTAAAATTAGCTGTTAAATGGTACTATACTATGCATTCTATATTATACCCAACAGTGGATTGGGTCCAAGGAATTTAACTAAGGCTTCAACAACTTCTTTCAATTCCAAACAAAGAAATATGTTTTCATATAGAAAATTATCATGTAAACTAATTTAACTTTCTTTAGATTTAGTTATACAGATAGAATGGATAAGGAGTTTGACTGAATTGAAATACACACACACACATACACACACACACACACACACACACACACACACACACACTTCAAAAATAAAGAACCTGGGCTGGAGAGATGGCTTAGTGGTTCAGGAGCTTGCCTATGAAGCCTAAAGACCCATATTCCACTCTCCAGATCCCACCTAAGTCAGATGCATGAGATGATATCAGCGTGCAAGTTCGTACATGAACACAAGGTGGTGCATGGGTCTGGAGTTGAATTACAGTGGTTGGATACCTTGGTGTGCCAATTCTCTCCGTCTCTCTGTCTCTGTCTCTCTATCTCTCTTTCTGCCTCTTCTCTCATAAAAAATTGCAAAAGATAAAAATTAATAAAAAACCAAAGGCAGACTTTCCACACGCAAATGGAGGACACTATCAGCTAGTTCCTTCGTAGCCCTAAGTTGATGTCATGTTTGCACATGATGTCCTCCTGTTATTCAGCACATGGAAATAACTTCCTGAGTAATGATACTGTTGTCTCTCTATTTTGAACGACTGTGTTCTTTCTCTGGCAATGTGCAGGTGTTACCTGGAAGACGGTGCTTCAAAAGGTGCATGGCTGAACCGGTCCAGCATTATTTTTGCTGGAGGTGACAAGTGGTCGGTGGACCCTCGAGTTTCCATTTCAACTCTGAATAAAAGAGACTACAGCCTCCAGATACAGAATGTGGACGTGACGGACGATGGCCCCTACACGTGTTCTGTTCAGACCCAGCATACACCAAGGACAATGCAGGTTCATCTCACCGTCCAAGGTATGCATTGACTGGACTTGAAATGTTCAATATTGAAATATTTATATAGTATGCTTTTATCAAAAGGGCTACCTTGTGAGAGGCTTCATGTAAAATAATATTTAAGTCTGTGATCAAAATAGCTGCAAAATAACTACCCACAATGTAAGATAGATTTTCATCATGCTTAGGAAATGTGCTAGTTAAATTAATGGTAATACTTACTGTAGACAGAGCAATTCCTACTTACAGGATCAAGAAACATCCATTAATACATCATGATTTCAGTATGTGATGTTCTTCATGACTTCCTTTGAATAAATATTTGGAACTCATAATTGAAACATTAAAATAAATATTTAAAAAGTTATGGTACATACATTGAATTATGATGCTTGTGAAATATGGATGATAACTCTAAGAGCAATACTTGCAGCCTTCCAATACACAGCTTGCACAACTTGACTACTTTAAGTAACAATTAAAAGTTGCAGCTTCTAGAATTACTTAAGTTAAATATAGAATAATTAAAAATATTTACATGGTGCTTTAGATTTTTACTTAATTTCCATATACCACAAATCATAGTTGTCCACCATCAATCTCCAAATATATATTTGCTTCTCTTGAACAGCTAAGGGTAATTGCCTGGGCACACACAATAGGTGATACCTTCTAAGAAAATATGTAACCATCATGAGATAAGAAGGAAAAGTGTGTACATTTTTGAAGTTTTACATCATTTACTTGTGTTCTATGAATTAATCACATGTTTGTCATAACTAAATGTTATGCTCTCTGGAACAAAAAATTACATTGAGCCTAGGTGTAATCAATAGCATGTTATATGATGATGTGGTGTCATGTCCATGAGTGAATGTGTGATTCCTAACAGGAAATTTATATTGTCTCTGACTTCCTGTTGATCTGTAACTTCTGATTTTTTTCCTCTCATGTAAAGTAAGCCAAAGTCAAACACATATTTAATTGTTAGTAAATATTTCAACATTAGGATGAGAATAAACAAGCTGCTTTAAGAAGAAAGTATAAAATTTAAAAAAAAATAAAATTTAGGTTGTTGCTTACTCTGAAGATATTTTGAAAAAGTGTCGAAGGAAAATGAATATTTTCACAAAACTCCACTTTTCATGTGTTGGTGGGTCTTGAACATAGTATATAAGTACTTTCTACTGCCAAGGATTCACTTCTAGGTAGATATCATTCAGAGATTTCAGATGGCAGGTTTTCATACAGCCTTATAGTTGACAAGATGCTATAAGGCAAACACATTTCTTTTCTTATCCATGCCTAATCTGTGTGCTTGTTGGGTTCTTGGCCTTTTGATTTAAATTTCTTGATCAAAGCCTACAGAAGATGTTAATGGCCCAAGAGAATATGTTTACATAGTAATATATTTGATACAGTTAAGGTGTAGACATTTTGCTTATATATCACAAACACACAAGTCTAGGTGCTATAGTGCTCAATACTGAGTATATACCTTCTATATTTACAGTCTGTTTTCCATGTCAAACATCTATTTTTAAGCCTGACAATGGCATATATGCCCTTTTCAGTCTTCTGTTCAACTCCATTGGGATGTCTTTTCAATGTTGAATTGCATAGATTATTTTCATACTGTTAAACAATTGTAAAAAAAAAAAAATTGCAAGACATTTAAGATAGTCCTTATTTTGGAAGGCCATTTGATGATAGTGAATTCTAAACAGTTAAGAATATACAGATTGGATGTTGTGTCCATATAATATTTTGTTGCCCTAGGGGAAAAAATTCTGTTTTGAAAGTATGCAGTTGGTTCAATTTAAAAGCTAATAATTTTACAGTATTTATGAGCATAATTACTTATTATAAGTTGATTGGCATGCGGGCCCTTTTCCAATTACATTAATAAAGTTCAGGGAATACATTAATAGGCTTGTCAGTCAATTCAAGAATTAAATAAATGTCATAAAAAGCCAATCCCACTTAAGCAACGTTTCCTCTCAATGAGCAAAATGAAATGAATTTTCACAGATGCTCGGGTGTATCTGGGTAACATTGAAGAGTACAATCATTGCCTAACAATGTGTCAATCCTTTATTCACCAAGATAAAGAAACTTGGCAATTTGTCAATGATCCTATTAATCAACAATGTCAGACATGCATTGACAGGTGAATACACAGCCCATCTTCTATAAACTCAAGGGATATAGTTTAAAACATACTTTGGAAAGGAGATAATAGAGGGACTATCTTACCACACAGCCTCTATCACGGGGAAATTTGTTGCTGCTATTTATTTCTTGCAACTACTGATATAAATTAAATATATTCATTATATATTCATTCATATAATAAAATATATGAATTGAACAAGAGGAAAAGAAAATGCTGGAGTAGAAGTCAGATAGAAGTCAGAACAGCACTGGAATTTACCATCATAAAATAGATAATTATCAAATCTCTGACTACTAGATTTGTTTTGTTTTTGTTTTACCCTCAACAGAGCACTGTAATCAGAATAATTTTTTCTTTAAAAAATAAAAAATTAAACAATAAAAACAAAGTAAACAAATGAACAAGGCCTACAATGATTATCTGCTTTTTACATTTTTTTTTTTTTGCACCAACTAAGCTAACCTATAAACACACTCATGGAATTTAAAAACAGATAATTTGGAGCTTGAAAGGAAGGTAGAAGGAATTGTCTAATGTGTTCAGTAATAAAATTAATTTTTCATCACTTACTACAATATAGTACTGGTCTATCAAATTACCTAACTGTGCAGTGCTTCCAAGCATGGAGCATTTACTAAGAATCCTCTTTCTATTGCAAAAATATAAAGGAATGTCAGATAAAAGGACTCTCAATTTTAATACTGGAATTATAGGAAATATGAAATGCAAATTAAGCTCATTTGAATCTTGGAAAGTTTCTATTATGATGCATAATGTGCAAAGACAAGATTATATATAGTGCAAATTAAACACTCATAGATGTTCCATATTAAACAAGTACTGATAAATCCTTTTCACTTGCACCCTGTATTCAATTCCTTTTCTCATCACTAACTATATGTGTAACAATTTATTTGGCTCAAGGTGTTACAGGTGTCTGTCAATGATGGTGGGAATTTTGTGGTGAGCCAATCAGTTCACGATGAGGCAGACAGAAATAGAACAAGGTTGAAGTCATTCCCTAAGTACATGCCCCTGGTGAGCTACTTCCTTCAACAAGATGCCATATCATATATTTCAGCATTCCCAATAATGCAATCGTTATTATCAAGAGATTAATCCATTCATTAAGCCAGAATCCTCAGGAGTTAACTCTCTCTCTAAGTAGCTTCACAGGCTCATGCTATATCAAAACATGTGCTATAATAATATCCTAAGAATTTTTCAATCCACTTAAGTAGACAATTAAGATTAAGTGGCACACAACATCCTGTCAATTTGCAACGCAGTAACATCTTTTTTAAATTATTAATATTCTACATTTGGGCTCCAAAGAGCTCATACCTATCTCATAATACAGAATGCATCCAGTCCAACTCTAAGAATCTCCAAATCTAGGGGCTGGAGTTATGGCTTTGCAGTTAAGGCGCCTGCCTGTGAAGCCAGTACGCAGATTCAATAACCCAGTACCCACATAAACCAGATGAACAAGGCGACACATGCATCTGGAGGTCATTTGCAGTGGCTAGAGGCCCTCACACACCCATTTTTTTTTCTCTCTCTCTCTCTCTTTGAGTCTCCCATTCTTTCTCTCAAATAAATAAAGTCCTCAAAGAAGAATCCCCATAATCTTTGTAATTCAAGCACTGTTAAAAAGTTAAAATATAAAACCTTCTCTGAGACAGCAGGAAAATTCTCAGCTATGAGTCCCTGTAAAAATCAAACAGCATGTTACATGATTCTGATATCTGACAGCACAAAGAAACCAGAAGAGCTAAGAAGCACTGCAACAAAGTCAACACACTCTGAGACCCCACAGAGCAAGCACTAAATCCTTCAGTTCCATGTTGAGCATCCAGGGTACCTCGGGTGACCCCTCATTTGTGGTGCCCCTTTCACAGCCTTTGTGGCCTCTACCCTGGAATCTATACTTGTTGCCTATGACTTTTCTTGGAAGATGATCCATATCTAGAACTCCCTTGTTACTTATGATCCATTTTCATGGTGAAGTGCATCACCCTATCAGAGGCTGCCTGCAAGAACTCCAACCCTGTCACATTTTTTTAAAAAATATTTATTTATTTATTTGAGAGAGACAGACACAG
The DNA here is from genome assembly GCF_020740685.1 of Jaculus jaculus. NCBI lineage: Eukaryota > Metazoa > Chordata > Mammalia > Rodentia > Dipodidae > Jaculus > Jaculus jaculus. Next base: position 3,115,988 of record NC_059120.1, on the reverse strand, counting down.
AGAGAAAGACAGATAGAGGGAGAGAGAGAGAATGGGCGCGCCAGGGCTTCCAGCCTCTGCAAACGAACTCCAGACGCGTGCGCCCCCTTGTGCATCTGGCTAACGTGGGACCTGGGGAACCGAGCCTTGAACCGGGGTCCGTAGGCTTCACAGGCAAGCGCTTAACCGCTAAGCCATCTCTCCAGCCCCCCTGTCACATATTGCTTAGACCCTCCAAGCTGACTTCTCATTCTGGGTAGAAACTTACATGGCCTGCTTCTCTTATAGTGGACATGCTTACAAAAGCAGCCGTAGCACCTACACAGTGTTAAGATCTGATGTCAGCCCGAGAGCAGAATCCAGTCCCCTTGTACCATGCCTGCCTCAGCCTCTTAGTATGCAAGTGCTACACCTAGGACGGTGCTTCCCTGGGCAACCCTCCATGGGAAAGGCTTCTCAGGAGTTGTGTGTTCTCCAGGGCATGTTTTTCTGGTGATTTCACCATTCTGTACCTGGAGTCTGTGATAGACGGTGCCTAGCCTATTCAAGTATGCCTCCAAAGTACCTTTCCTGTATTCCCAGTGTAAAGTGCACAGTTTCTCTGTAATGGCACTGATCTCTCCTCCAAACATGCCTTCTTTTTTTTTTTACAAACTCCAGCATGTTCCTTTCGTGACAAATGGCACATTTTCCCTTCTTTGTGCCCCACTTCTTTTTTTTTTTTAATTATTTATTTATTTATTTGAAAGCGACAGACACAGAGAGAAAGACAGATAGAGGGAGGGAGAGAGAATGGGCGCGCCAGGGCTTCCAGCCTCTGCAAACGAACTCCAGATGCGTGCGCCCCCTTGTGCATCTGGCTAACGTGGGACCTGGGGAACTGAGCCTCGAACCGGGGTCCTTAGGCTTCACAGGCAAGCGCTTAACCGCTAAGCCCTCTCTCCAGCCCTGTGCCCCACTTCTTATACTCAGTTCTCACTGTAAATCTGCCTAAACACCGCCAGCAGTGAGTATGCCAAGCACTATACTGATGCATATGCACCTCAGTAAACTTATTCACTCATTGGCTTCATTATTTAACACTCTTTCAAAACCTCAGCACATGGGGGAAAGGAGACGAATTATTTCCCCCCATGCACTGGGAGTGAGCTTTAGTCGAGTTCCATTAGACTTCAGTTCCTCTGAAACCCTAACCAACACAATCTTTGCTGTCCACATTACCATCAGCATTTTGATATGTTAAGATCCCACCAGATTTTCCCATTAAACTCTGCTTATAATAATCTTAGTGTTGTATATGCCGCTTCTACAAACTCCTTCAAATTCATCAGTTAGAAATGTGTTGTGACCATATTGTCAGATAGTGGCACTGATGACCCAACTCATGAAGCCGATTTTCTTAGTTTTCATTTCTCTTCACATCTCCTAAGGAAATAACTTAATGGGAAGAAACACTTTGTTTTCTAGTTTCAAAAGGGTTAGCCCATCCCTGGAGGATGGGCATCATAGAACAGAACAGTTCACATTATAGAAACCAAGAAACAGAGAAAGGGGATTCAGGAAGGACTCAGGACAAGATATATTCCATTAGGAGTCACCTACTAGTAACCTCTTCCCACCAAGTAGACTCCACAACCTATATTACACATCCTCCCAGTAATGCCATAATGTTCTGACCAACCAATGGCTTCTTTCATTCATTAGGTAAGAGCCCTCTTCACAGAATTATCTCTGGAAATCCCCCATAGAAGGGTAGTTTCCTGGTTTCCTGGGTGTTTGTGAAACTAATCAAAGTGACTGAAGATTAGTCACCACATGACACATAACACATTAAGAAGGTGTACTCTAGGTATCTGGGCCAAGGAGAAGACCTGCTGGCATACAACTCTGACCTCAGTGGCTTCTCAAGGGTATTTAATATTCCCAGGATATGTTTTCCTCAAGAAGCCTGACATCCTAGAACTCATGTGCTGGCTGTTCTTCTCCCTCAGTGACGAGTCACTTGGAGGATAGCTTCAGCTTCAGAGTCATCTTCCTCAAGGTCAGGACCTGTCTAGAAGAGCCAACATACTAAGCCTGTGTGAGGCAGTGGATGTAATAACACAAAACCTTGCAGCCCATAAGTGATAACTCCTGAACCCAGTCAGCTTCAGAGGTCCCCCAGAGGCGGCTTGGGTTGGTACTAACAGCATATTCATACTCCTGCTCAACTTCTTGCTCTATGAACCTTTCCTATTCTTTTTTTTAATTTTTTGTTCATTTTTATTTATTTCTTTGAGAGTGACAGAGAGAGAGAGAAAGAATGGGCATGCCAGGGCTTCCAGCCACTGCAAACGAACTCCAGATGCGCATGCCCCCTTGTGCATCTGGCTAATGTGGGTCCTGGAGAATCGAGCCTCGAACCAGGGTCCTTAGGCTTCACAGGCAAGCTCTTAAAAATTGAGCCATCTCTCCAGCCCCTTTCCTATTCTTTATCACAGGTTAATCACATGTATCATCTCTATTAAGCATGTGGTACTGAATGTTATTTTAATGGGCCAAAACCGTAATAAAGTTAGTGCCTCGCCTGTCTTAGCCACTGTTTTGAGATAGCTGTTGCAAAGTAGAAAGACAGAACACTCAAATACCATTTATTATTAACAGGCTATTATGTGATAGGAGAGATTTAAAGTGGCTTTCTCAGTACAGCAAGACAAACAGAAGAAATAGGAGACAAGATAAGTGAGGGAAAAGTGGGATGCAGCCAGAAGTGAACTTATATCATAAAAACCCCTGTCATGATTTTCTATGTATTTTCAGACCTTCATAAAATATTTAGCCCTAAGATTCCTAGGGACCAAAACAGGATTGGTCATTCATTTCATGGTCCATAAGGTTAAGTACTTTTCTCAGTAGTTGGATGCTGTGACTCAGAGTGACCAGCATTCCTTGTGTGACTCATCTCAGAGAATCACAATGAGAGGGAAGGAAAATATCAAGAGCAAGTGACAGGATACACAGTATTCCTACATTGAAACACCTTTAAGTATTACCTAACATTCACAAAAGTTAAAACATAATTGAAAATGATCTTAACAAGAAACCATTTTAATGACATGGAGATATTTATCTTTTGGTGCCTGCCATAATCTACAAATAAAATTTACATACTGTTATAGGGTAGCTTCTTTCAATGAGTCATAATATATAAATTATACATATTTAAGATTGTTGGGTTTCTAATGAGTGATTGTTCTTTGTGGGCACAAATCTAAATCCATATTCTTTAAAGACTCTAGCATGTGGCTCATCGTAATTGCATGTTGTCATTCTTCTTATGAACACTGATGCTTTTGTATAGTGCACATGGGGACAGAGGGCCATAACCCTCCAGGTCTAGGTCGAGTTAACAGGGCATCAACAGCAAGCCAAGAGAAACAAGAGAAGGGCTTGCTGTCCCCAAAAGACCCACAAGGGAAGTACATTGTAATGCTCAGAAACAGAGGTCAAACTATCATATACCTTGGAAAAGTCAAGCCCTTGCTCTGCAACACTGAACGTTTCAAAAATTTCAACAAGTGACACAATGAAACAGCAGCGACAACAGTGATAGCGTTAGGGCAGTTTTATGGAACCCCAAAATGTGAAATGCTGTGAGAGACAGCGCGAGGTTCCCACGAGTCTCACCGTGTTTCATCTGAGCTCTGCTTGTACACAGGAGGGGAGGAGGTGAACATGCTCAAGAGGAGGAAGAAATACACAAAGGTTCCTAACATAAGATTTGTAGTGTGACCCCAAAACTAAACCACCTAAACTTGAAAGGAAAAGACAAAAAGACATCTTCCTATCTTTGTTGTGATCTGTTATCCCCACCCAAATCTTGTGCTTTTAGGAATGTAGTTTAGGGCACGATTAAAAGACACAATAGTTTAACCCCGGACATCCCGTCTGAGGAGCAAAACGTATTACTTACTCTTCTCATTACCGTGAACAAATGCCTGACAAAAGCCTCTGAAGGGAGAAAGAGTTCAGTTTGCTTCACAGTTCATGAACATAGCCGCTGGTCACATTCCACCGCAGTCAGGAAGCCAACAGCCATAGATGGGAAGCGGACCTGGCTGTAAAATCTCAGGACCCACCCCAGCGAAATGCTTCTCCAGCAAGGCTTCACCTGCAAAGGCTCAGCCTTCCCAAACAGCACCACCACCTGCGCACCAAGTGTTCAAACATTCGTGTAACAGCAGGGAGGAAGGATTAACTTGGCTCCAGGCTTGAGGGCGCAGTCCATCGTGGAGGGAAGTGGTGTGGTGATGGGCAGACTTGTGACTGTGGAGCCGAAGGTAACTGGTAGCGGTTGAGTCGTAGTCAGGAAGCAGAAATATCAGAGTCCTGGGACCACAGCTGACCAAGGTCATGATTCTGGAGTCCACCACCTTCCCAGTGATCTGTTTTCTCTAGCTTGGTGTCACCTTCTAAAGGTTCCACAGCGTCCAGAAAGAGTACAGCTACCAAGAAACAAAACACGTCTTCATACACACAAGCCTATGGGAGGCATTTTATCCTGAAGCCACGCTCAGTAAAGGATGTGGAGAACCTTGTAGGTAGTTCTCACAATATATAGTAGTAACAATGGAAACAGCTCAGAATACCCCATTCTTCTACTTAAATAATCCACATTTGTACTGAATATGACAGGAAGTTACTACCATTTTATATGACTCATTATGGAATGAGACTATCATTATTTTGCCAGGTACTTTAGTAGAGATATTTGATATGTTGAGATGTGAAGTAGTATTATTGATGTCATGTCAGATATGTAGTTCACACAACAATTATACGTAACTTGTGGAAAGTGGGATATTGCACATGCACTTACAAGATCTATTTCAGCCTAAGTATCTCCCACAAAATGCTTTCTCATAAACTCTCATTATTCTACATTTGCTAATGAGAAATAAGAGAAAATATGGGTAAAACACATTGCTGCCTGCTATCTGAGTCCCTGGTTATACAGAGGGAAAGTGGGAACAACAGCAGGAGATAAAGCAAGACCTTTGTGGAGAAGGAAACTGGGCCAGTGAGTAGATCATGTGTCAGTGCTTGGATATCGTTTCAGTTGGATAATATATTGAAGAAGCAGTGACAGGAGAGGAGTAGAAAACAATCACTTGTATAGCTTGTGACTAGTGATGAGCTATTTCACCACAGTCTCCTTGTCTTTATAAGTGTCAAGTTTTCAATCACATTGACAAGGATGAAACACAAAGATCTCTATCTGGGCTTGGGATATGTAAAAAATGCTGGGCATCACTTATTCTGATACCTAAGCACTATGTATGTTTTTGATAACATATACTTCAAAATATAGTTGAATATTTTTGTTTGTAGGTGTGTGTGCATGTTCATGTGCATGCAGGTGCATGTGTGTGCACATGTGTGCACATGCACTTGGAAACCAGAGAACAACTTCAAGTGTTATTCCTCAAACATCTTTCAGTGGCATGTGAGCCTAAAGGATCCTCCCGTCTCTGCATCCACAGTACTGGCATTACAAATGTGCATCCTCATGCCCCACCTTGCATATGGGTGCTGGGGACTGAGCACAGTTTCTCGCACCTGCCAGAAGAGCACTTTACCAATTAACCTCTCTCCCAGGACCATTGAATATGTTTTAAAGTAACTAAGCATTTAAGCCAGATTTGTGGCCATTAAAAACACTTTTAATGATTAATGTATATGCATTTTAGCTCCTGAAGTACATAGCTCGGTGTATCAAACCTAAGAAAGAACACATTTTCATAATAGTGGGGGTAATTCTGGATTGCATTTTGCATGTGCATTGCAAAATGTTTAATTTTGTTTTCTATCTTACAGTATCTTCATTTTTTTCTAAGAAATAAAAATAACTGTTCTACATGCCAAATTCCAGTGCAATGTGCCCTATCACTATAAAAATTCCTTAATAAATAAAAGAGTACCAACTTCTATCTGGGTTACTATTTTTAGAAACATTCCAAACAAAACTTAAGCCAGATGGAACAGTGTACTTCCTTCTTAGAATCATTTCATTGTTTCACTTATGAGACATTATTTTATTGTTCTTTCTCAAATCTTGTACATAATTAAGATATTATTACAGAGTCTATTACAAGGTTGTTATTTTCTTCAGCTAAATCCTAAATGTCATACACCTTATAACTTTTATTTAGATCAAAGATAAAAGTGTGTAATGATACAGTTTATCCTAGGATTTGTAGCAGATAAATAATGACAAATTGCATCCAAGGTCAAAATGAAAACGAACAAAAAAGGAACCAGTCACCAAGTTGTAGAGGTAGAATGCTTTGTGTCCCAGAGATACTCTGCCTCAAACCAATTACCTCCCATTCCTTCAGAATCCTCAGAAATGGGGTAGGTAGAAAATGCACTTGTTCTAAAATGTCAACTTTCTCCCACAGCAGTATGTGCAGATTTAACCCAGTCTATGGTCATGAAACCATTCAACAACAAAAAAAAATATGCATCTATTAAGACTGTGGACCCTGTCTTTAGTAAAATATTCATAACACTAACATTTTATAAACCTCACGAACCCCAATACCCATCCACAGACTGAACTCCTTTTCACTTCCAGGTACCAGAACAGGGCCCGAGGAACTTCAGGGCTGAGTAGTTTGGGGGTTGAGCTCCTGCACATGCTTTATGTCTCTCTCTGCCCTTATGCCAATTGCTTTGCTGAAGCTGGGGCTTAATGTATTGATGGTATCTTGAGGACATTAGAACTAGGAATGCTGACACAACAAGAAAACTTTTAAATTAAAAGGATTAGCTAGGCATTTATGACTTTGGTTCTTATTTTCATCCCAAGGTCCTGGCATCTTTATCTACTGCTAATCCCCATGCCTTCATAAAAATGGAGTGGTGACTGCATGATGCAGTGAAAAATAATAATAAACTAGATATCAGCTTCTTACAAAAAAATTCCAGAAAGGCTATTTTGAGAAAAATTAGCAAGCTTGAGATGTGATCAAATTAGTTATAAAGAATATATCCAAGGCTCCTAGTGTCAATCACATGTGAGAGGTCAGAACTGAAAAAAATAATAATAAAGTGGAGGATGAAACATTTAAAGTACACAGGCACCTCAAACACTATTATAGGTTTTGACCGGGGGACACAGGTGCATAGACACATGCAAAAGTGAAAGGGACAGATTTTGAGCTGTTCATTGCAGAGGAAGGCTAGAACATGCCTTGCCATATCCTCCTCTTAGGACTGACGTACATTTCAGAGGCCCAATTTAATAGAGCATCTAGGACAAATGCCACTTAATTCAACATGGACCGGCACTCTTCCACTTCATTTCCATCCCAGCAAAGTGTAAATAACTTTGCCAGCAACTATATAGGTATTCTCCCTCGTGGTAAGCAAGTGTCTTCATGTTTTTGGCTTCCTTTCATCCTCTAGAAGGAAATCACAAAGCCTGAGCTCTGGTTTCCTATAACAAAATTAAGAGCAATTAGGAATATGAGACAATTCACTGCATGTTCAATGGCTATTATGATCTTTCTTTTTCCAAAGAGCAGTCATGTGCAGACAAGCCCTTTCCACTTCTCTCTCTGAATTAGAATATAATTGATACTGCTCACTTGATTCAGGGAGAATTTCATTTATGAATATAGGCAATAAATTTAAACTGTAAAATATTACTAAAATTAATTATTCTCCTTTCTACTGGGGAAATGCTATGTGAAAAAGGTGTGATAAATTTATTCCATTGCTAAGGTGTTGAGCCAGAGCAAGAAGTAATAATTCCATAACTTTGAATACTAATTGCTATTCTCAAATTATAAAGAAGATATTGTACGCTATTTTTTTTTCCTATGGTATCTACCTGAGTATACACCCTGACCTACTGTGTTTCTGTTTTCTTCCTGGATTCGCCAGGGGAGACACTAACAAGAGGCTGGAGATAGGAGGAAGGGAGTGGTCAGGCTATTTTCCTCTTGCCTGGTTACTGCAAGGTTTTTCACAGCCTTGGCTCTGTTGGCTGGACAGACCATCTTGCCACTGCAAAGCTCACTGGGGAAGCTGAGGGTAGGGCAGCCGCAGGATAGATCTGACCCCTAGGCTCTGGCCATGCAGCCAGCTTCTTCGTATCCACCATCGGCTGTCTTCACAGTTGTCCTTCACTGTATTAAACCATTTCTATTTGAAGTACTTAAGTTAGTTCCTATTTTGCTGACTGAATCCTAGAGATTTTCTCAATTTTTTTCTTTATGTAAATTTTCTCAAGAGTCATGTTTCCAAGTTCTATCCTGTACATTGATAATCATTTTATATAAAGATAATTACCTCTCTACATCCTGGAAAATATATATCTCATTCCTGAGTCTAATAAACAAATTTTAAAACAAATCTTTAAATTAAGTACATATGTGTTGGGATCTCTGATTTACTAAACTAATTATTGGAAAGTAAGATAAATGTGGGGGAAAGCTAAAAGTATGCATAATTATTAAATGCTGGCATTTATGTGAGCTTTGGGCTTCTCTTTATTAGCTATTGGGGTACAATTATCATTAACATTTGAGTTGCATGTTTAATGAATATTGGAGCTGCAAACACACAATGGTGTGAGTGGAAATACCAGGCTTTCATAAGCCACACATAGCAATCTGAAGAAAAATAATGTATGGAGAGGCTTCAAGTCGGCTGTGTGTTTATCCTGGGAGCTGAGAGCTGACCAGCTGTACTACGGCCTTGACTTTTACAGCTACACCTGCGCCTTGTGGATAAACTAGAGAAGAGCAACTGGGGACTGTTCTGTAAAGTATCTGAATTTTGACAATAACTCTCATGTAACCAAGGCCTATTCTGTGAACATCTTCCTGTACTAAGCATTGCTGTAACTGTTAAAACACATGTATGAGGTTAACAATGAACTTGAAATTGTCAACACTACTTATGAGCCACAAGAGGATTAGCAGATGGTTTATTCTAGAGCCAAACAGATATGACCATGGCCCTGGAATACAAATGTAGGCCACCCCAAGTCCCATGTTCCACTGTGAAATAGTTTCATGATGTTATTCTTGTAATGAATCAAAATGGTTTTCAAGTACATTGGTGGGAATGCCAGGTAGGTGGGTTATAGCAAAGAGAAGTCTCTGCTGCAGGCTGGAGATGCTACCTGTTGACATATACTCAGCTTTGCACTAGTAGAAGTTGGGGTCTGTCTATACATATCTAAGGACGTACCTAATAGTCACAGAATGCTGCTTTACACAAAGAGGTGGGCAGTTGATGGCTATCTGAAGGGACAACATAGCCAAAGGGAATTTGTTTCTGTATACACCACTTTACAACTCCCACAGTCTCTGATGTTCAAGTTGGTAAATCCACCTTGTACAATGTTCAGTGTAGTTGGGGTTTCTGCCTGGGAACTTTTGTCCACAAGAATTCAAATAACCTTTCTTAAACTCTAACAGAACCATTCTCAGTGGATGTGGTATAACTTTTTTATTGAGAAAATGGTTTAACCTAAGACATAACTGTTAACTTGTCCCAAACAAGGAAATGTAAAAATTGAGATTCTTTAATCAAGAAATATATGAAAGAATATGTAAAATTTGGTACTCTTAATTTAATTTTATTTATTTAATTGAGAGAAAGAAAGGGAGAGAAAGAGGCAGATAGACAGAAAGAGAATGGGTGTGCCAGGGCCTCCAGCTGCTGCAAACAAACACCAGACATGCTCCCTCTTGTGCATCTGGCTCATGTAAGTCATGGGGAACTGAACCTGGGTTCTTTGGCTTTGCAGGAAAATGCCATAACTACTATGCTATCTCTCTAGCCCAAGTTTGGTCCTTTTGATATTTTAACTGTTAGGGTAAGTGAAAATAGTTTTTTTTTTTAATTAATCCCATTCTGTAAGTTTTTTTAAAAATATTTTTCTTATTTATTTGAGGTGAGAAAGAAAGAAAGAGTAGAGCCTGGGCATGCCAGGGCCTCATACCACTGCAAACAAATTCCAGATGCATGTGTCACTTTGTGCATCTGCTTTACATGGGTACTGAGGAATGCAACCCAGTTGTCAGGCTTTATAAGCAAATATTTTTAACCACTGAGCAATCTCTTCCTTAGATTGAGACCATTTATGCTAAGGATGGGGAAAGTAAAATCAACCAAGTCAGAGCTTGGTTAACACCTACCAAGAACTCACCCACCTAAGGCACTTCTAGTTGGTGAATTTGTAGACACCAATGTTGATCTGTGACAGGCACTGCCAGGATGCTAGCCTCTGCAGAGGAGAACAAGCTTGATAAATAGACCATTCAATCTGCATATCTTTCGGGTCTGCCTGAAATACGCATAGAATAACAACTTTTTGGAGTTGCGGAAGAAAATTTGGAACCCCACTGATCTAATCTACTTGGGCTGTAGAGGGAGAGCTGTATTGAGTACTGTAGAGGTGGAAAGGTGGATGTAGGTTAGGGAATAGAGATATCAACTTGTGACAGTGAACACTGAATTTTTAAACATTATATTGAACAATATGTTTGTTATTTTATTAAAGCATATAATGTTACCAATTTTTTGTCAATGCCAGAGCATCTAGAAAATTCCAATGCATTGAGATACATTGGAGTCACTTGCCCTGACTTAACAAATACTACATTGTCATGGGTTTTAATCAATAGACATGACCTTCAAACTTTGCCTGTTATGCAATATGTTCTGAGCAAACAATGAAATGAAGTGATGTGACTCTGATTTGAGTATGTCAGTGAATTAGGGCTTGAGTGATCAAGATTGAAATGTCAGGCACAACATAAAAGTTCAGACTGCTTGGCTTCCTTAGGATGCAGCATTACAAAAGAACATTTTTTTAAACAGAAAAGTTATGTACATTTTTCAAAGTACCATGCATTTAGCTTGAAGCTTTTGACCTACTAAAGATTCCTGGAAATAGTTACATTGAGTCTTCTCTGGACAAATGAAAAATTGCTCCCAATGGTATTTATTTAGCTAATGAAGATGCCTTGTGGTACCTGTGAACAGTTATTTGTGGGGAGAAAACTTTCCAAGGCTCATCTGTCTCTCACAGAGAGTTGTCAGCTCTGCACACCTAGGGGTATTTTATTCCCCTTTCCAAAGGGGACATTGTCCCACTTTCTGAGATTTGCCCTGTGGTATGATGATCACAAGGCTCTGGAGCTGGAGGTTCACACAGCCTGCTCCACTTTGACGGTGTGATGTGTGTTTTTTTTAACTCTGCAATGCAAACCAGTGTGACTCCCTGAAGGGTAGCAGAACTCTACCTGGGCTTTCTGAAGTGTGGTTTGGCTGCTTCCAAAGTCTGATATGACTGACTTTTTGAATTTTTGTGCATTTTACAAATTGCTGTGGTGTCATTGGGCTCCAAGGGAAGAAACACATGAGCATCTTCAGAATTCACAGGAACTTCACAGAATGTTCTCCAGACTTTGTGTGCAGAGTTAATCACAGAGAAAAGCTACAGATCTCGAACCTTCCTTGCGTGTTTGTTGAGATGAGTGAAGGTATCAAACTTCTGGTTCAACACATTTGGAAAGAAGGAAGAGATATTTGTTATTTTTATTAAAATATTGTGTGATTTTTCACAGATAACTAACTATATAGGTTTGATTTAATCTTCCAGCTTTCTCTTTGATCTGTTGCAGTACCTAACATTTCCTACTGTCAGCATCCAGTGATGCTTATGACCAGCCATAGGCACCAAGTACTAAACAGTGCCTGGTGCCCTATCAGGCCTCAGCTTGCTCTGAGTTCCCCATACAGCAAAGGCTGACATGGAGTGAGAAAGAGCGATGATGTTCACACACACACAGCACCAAGAAGGGAACACTACCTCGAAGCACCCCTCCCCCAGTCACCCTACCTCGAATCACCCACCTCCAGTCATTCCACCCCCAGTCACCCCACCCCCAGTTCTATTCCAAGGCTCCAGTCCTCAATGTAATAGTCAGAAACTTGAATGCATCTGCAGCCTTGTGGATACATTTTCTTGAGCTCATTATGAAAATGATTCATTAAAAATGAGGCAAATCATTGAGAAGAGCCTCAATAATGAAAAGCTAGAGCTCATTGTGTTTGGAATTAAACAATAGTCTCTGGGTCTTTGAATTTTAAATAGATGATTGTACATTTTCAATGTTTCACAGCCAATGAGTGTCCATTTGCGTTTGGTGGATTGGGAAACATCCATATCACCTGGAGCTTGGCTACCCAACTGTCTCATTCTGACACTCCTGATGGTTAGTAAGAAGAAAGATGCATTTCCAATCAATGGCATTATTCTTTGTGTGCATTTGTGCGTATGAGTATGATGAGTGTGTGGGTGCATGTGTGGGCATGGGTATGAAAGGCAGAAGTAAGCATCAGGTTTCTGTCATCACTTATTACCTCAGTTTTTGAGAATGGGCCTCTCACTAAACCTGGAGTTCATCTGTGTAGCTGGCCTAGCTAGCCAGTGATCCACAGAGATGTTCTGTCTCTACCTCTACACCTCTGGGATTATAGTGGGTGAATTCAGTATTCCAGACATTTTTGCATTGGTTCTGGAAATCCAAATTTAGGTCCTAATAATTGCATGGAAATCTCTACCCACTGAGAAATCTTTTCAGGCCATCATTATTATTTTAACTTTATTTTATATTTAAAATTAAAATACCAGTTGTAGTGGTTTAATTCATGTGTCCCCCATAAATTTATGTGTTCTGATGGAGATTTAGGAATTAACACCTCCTGGATGCAGTGTATAGTTGGGGGTATGCTTATAGGTGTTATAACCAGTTTCTCCTTGCCAGTGTTTGGCACAATCTCCTGTTGCTATTATCCACCTTATGTTGGCCAAGGGTTGATGTCCACCTTCTGCTCATACCATCCTTTTCCCTGACATCATGGAGCTCTCCCCTTGAGCCTGTAAGCCAAAATAAACCTATTTTTCCCCACAAACTGCTCTTTGTTGGGTAAAGTGGAACGGAGGAGTGGGATTGCTGCTAGATACCTGACTGTGGGGCTTTGGCCTTTTGGAGCTGATTTTCAGGACGAATGTGGGAAGATTTGAAACCTTAGCCTAAGAGACACCTTGCAGTGCTGTAAGTACAGCTTGATGGACTATTCTGGTCAGAGCTGAAAGACCTGAATGCAGTAAGAACTATGGACTATGAGGTTTGGCTTATGAGGGCGAGAAAGAGCTTTGCTTGGACTGGGCTCAAGGCAGTTTTTGTGAAAAACTTGATGCAAAGCCCACGTCCTGACAAGTTTTGCAGGGTTTCTTCACATAGAAATGAACTCATGTGAGCAGAGGAATATGGCACAGAAAGAAAAATCTTTGGGTGAACTGCTGCCTGTTCGCCTGCAATTGAGAGATTACAACTTTTGAGATTGGGTCAGCTGACCTGCACTGGGGCAACAGTAAGAATGTACATTCTTTCGAAGGGGCCTGAGTGCTCAAGGAGTGTCCTGTTCTTCAAAGTCTGCTTTATTCCTCCCTGGATTAACAAATTGGCACCCTACTTGATATAATGGAGTATAAAAATACAAGATAGAGAGGGTCATTGAGTTTGTAATGTAATCTTGTGTTTTGGAAATGGCTATGGGCAGTGTGAAGCAGGTTTGCTGGATGCCTGCATGGATACCTTATGGGGCCATGAGGATGAACCGTGGGTTGCAGTGGAGACCCAGTGGAGATGCCAGGACCACCAGATGGCTGTCAAGGAGAGCTGCTGGCCCTGATGAAGCCTTCCAGGACTGTGAGTAGCCTAGTTGAAGGGGCGAAATTGGAACTCCAGAAACTTGTTGCTCATTAGAATTATCGGACTTGGAGATTTGTCACTGACTAGAGTTGTTGAACTTGAAGCTACAGAGATTGATCTTTTCCCTGGTTGTTTTAAATCCTGTATAGGCTGGATATTTCTTTGCTATGCCCGGTGCCATCTCTTAAAGTGTAAATGTTTATTCTGTGCCATTACGGATTTTGGTGGGGTGCATTTTTTGGTATTATGGCTCAGGAAAAAGGCCTTGGACTATGGGGATGTTTGAACTTCATTGGAATTGATAAAAACTAGGGGGACTTTTAAAGTTGAACTGAATGCATTATATTTTATATCATGTATGTATATCAGTCTATGGGGGCTGGGTGGAATATGGTGGCTTGATTCAGGTGTCTCCCATAAATTTAGGTGTTCTGAATGCTAGGTTCCCAACTGATAGAGACTTGGGAATTAATGTTTCCTAGAGGGAGTGGATTGTTGGGGGTGAGCTTATGGGTGTTGTATCCAGTTTCCCCTTGCCAGTGTTTGGCACACTCTCCTAAAGTTATTGTCTACCTTATTTTGGCCAAGGGTGATGTCCACCCTCTGCTCATGCCATAGTTTTCCCTGCCATTGTGGAGCTTCCCCTTGTGCCTGAAAGCTAAAATAATCCTCTTTTTTTCCCACAAGCTGCTCTTGGTTGGGTGATTCCTATCAGCAATGCAAACCTAACTGCAACACCAGTAGAGAATTATTGAAACATGAGTCAGTTGCCATGGCCTCATAGGAACTACAATAGCAGTATTTAAAAAGTCCACAAGCATATTTGCTTGATAGTTTGACACTGTAATTGTATAAAATGGGCCATTAGATAAATAATTGACATTATAGGTATCTCTGTTGGAAGTGATAAGGTTAGAATGCCCCTTTGATTGCCTGAATTCCTCAGTGCAGCAATATCTTCACTTTCCTTACAATTACTTTTGTTAATACTAAACTTTTTAAAATCCCTTCAGAAATCTTGTTTCACTCATCTGTGGTCCTCCCCTAACACTTGTCCTTTCCTTCAAGTAGAATTTATCATACTTTCTCAGAGTTATTTTTTTTTTGACCCTTTTTATCCTTCCATCCTGACTTATCTTCACCTTGTTCATCTGATTGTGGCTAGAGGTGAACCGTGAGGGTGGTTGGTGTATTTACTTAGATATTAGCTTTCTCTTACTGTGATAAATTACCTGCGATAACTTACAAAGAGGCATGGTTTGTTCTGACTCTCAGTTTTGTACATTGGTGGTTAATGGGAGGTTGGCCCTTGTTACTTTGGGGAGGTGGCAAGTCACAGTGGGTGGCTCAAAGTGGGACCAGCTATTACCCTCATGCCATCTGGAAAGCTGAGAGAGAGGCTAGCATCTCAGTCTCCTGTCAGCACACTCCCTCAGTTACCTAACCACACTCCATGCACAACCCCAGCCTTTCTGTAGAGCCAAGCTAAGCACCACATCTTAATGTGTGAACATTTGGAGGATATTACACACCAACTTTCCAGTTCTTATTTCTCAACAACTTTTCCTTAATGCATAATTTGTACTGCTACAGCTGGTATAAGACAAGTGATGGAACCATGACTGGAGGACAAAGAGAATTATGAGGTCATCACACTGGCTAACACAGTGGATTTATAGAAAACATTAAAATGTGACTGTGTGAGCATAGGTCTTGGCTCTGCCACTTAGGGTGTGTGTGAAATCAGTGTTGAGATGAAGTCTGTTTGGGGCATAGTGAAGAATAAAAGCTTAAGATTGCAGAATGGCCTTAGAAGTAAGGAATGAAATATAGTGACTATATAGGGTCAGTGTCAATAAGCAAGAGTTTATTATTCTTTATCCTGAAAGGAGATGGCAGAAACTTAAGTTTATACAAGTGGTGGGATGATCATAGGAATGTAATGATTATGACATCCCAGTGTCAGTCTCTGGACCAGGATGACATAGGTAACAGATTCCCTGTACTTCTGAGAAGTTGATAGAGACAGATGGAGTACATAAGCACCATATACTGTTCTGTAAGTATGCATCCACTAAATAGAAAAAGATGTAAAGACCTAGGGAAATGTGTCAGGGGTGAAGTGCTTACTGTACAAGTGTCAGTGCCTCAATTAAGATCCCTAGAACCCATGCAGAACCAGATGTTGTGGTTAGTGTATGCAATCCCAGCCTGCCATAGATAGGGTAAGAAGGAAGGTGGAAACAAAAGAATCCCAGAAGCTTGCAGGCCAGCTTGCCTGGTGAGTAGAGTGGTGATCAGCTAGAGATCCTGCTTCAAGTGATGTGGAAAGTAAAGACCAACACTTGTAGTTGTCCTCCGACCTCCACATGTGAGCCGTGCCACACAGGCACCTATTACACACATGACCACACACACACACACACACACACACACACACACGCACGCACACACACATGCACACATTTGCATATCAAATAAAGATTAATCTCATTTAAAGAAAAAATTTTCATGAATTTCCAAATTCTCTGATTCACAGAAGGAAAGTAGGTGTCTGTTTTGTATTTGTGTAGGTTGCTTTCTTTCTTTTTGATTTGTTTTGCTTCAGGTGTTCTTATGAATATTTCTCAGTTCTTATGTCTTCTATGAGGCAGCCCACAGACATTATGACTTTGTTGGCAGACTATGAAAAACCTGGAGCAAATGCCATTTCCACTTAATTTATTCTTCCAAAACCAACAACTTGGTGCTTCATGTATTTTTTTTTCTGTTAAATGTGAGAGAAAAAATTAGATAATTAAAAAATATATATTTTAATTATTTATTTGCAAGGACAGAGACAAAGACAGAAAGGGAAAAAGAAAGAATGGGCATGCCAGGGCCTCTTTCCACTGCAAAGAATTCCAGATGAATGCAACACTTTGTGCCTCTGGCTTTATGTGGGTTCTGGGAGTAACAGAAGTCATGTCATCAGGCTATGCAAGCAAGGCCATAATGACTGTGCAACCTCTCCAGCCCTCAAAAGGATAAATTTCATGAGATATATTAATGAAAATTCTGTCCTATTTTGATTTTTAAAATAATGTTTCCATGGTAAGATTGGCCCCAGGATTTATCATAGTAAACAAATAATCCATTCCTATTTTCATGAGTGCCTGGCCAGTATCTTTAGAGGACAATAAAATGGTAAGGGTTTGGATCCCAATGAGTTAATTTCTGCTCAGTTTTGATAACTCAGAATCTTGTCCTAAATTGACCATAAACTTTGGTCTCAATGGACAGAAGTATCTCACAATCTTCTTTTATTGTTCAAATTAGAATGACTTTGTGGAAAATGTAACAGTTCTTATGTTAATGAGAAGATACTGGCATTCTGATCAACTGTTCTCAAGGAAGCTCTCTACTGAGGGATTAAAGGCACGCAGGGAAAAGCATTGTTTCCCTTGCATGAACCAAGGAGCACACTCAGATATCACAGTTCTTTTTCACTGCCTATTCTTGAGAGGAAACACTTGATGTGACTAGAGATTGTCACCATGTGTTAATGAGAGTAGGAATGGCAGCTTTGTGTGTGTGTGTGTGTGTGTGTGTGTGTGTGTGTGTGTGTATGGACACACTTGGCGCATGTGTGATTGTCAGAGGACAACCTAAAGGTGTCTGGGCTACACCTCCTTTGAGAGTTTCTGCTTCTGCAAAGAACTACCAACTATCAAATAAGCACCAGAACATTGGATTCTCCTAGCTCTGCCTTTCATTGCCATAGGTGTACCTGGATCATAGATACATGTGTCACTTTGCATCAGACTTTAAGTGCTAAGGAATTGAACATGGTCCAGTAGACTTTTCCAGCAAGAACCTTTAAGTGTTGCACTCTCTCTCCAGACCTTGTGACGGGAATTCCTGTCTTGCATTCAATGTTCCTAAAGAAACCTTCAGACAGTGCCACTCAATATACTACAGCTGCTGAAGTTTCTGTCAGATAAACCAAATGTAACTTTGAATGTAATTTTTTTTTTCATGAGTTAACAGAATGGTAGGAAATTTTGTCAAACAGAAATAAATTGATTTTACAGTCAAAATACCTGGCCTTGTTTTCCCACTCCATCATGATTAGTACTTCCATCTTTTGTAAACAATTTCAAGTGACATAATCAATTTGGATCAGTTTGTTCACCAAAAATTAAGAATGATCAGGCCTGTCTTTGAAGGTCGATAGTATTTCACAGGGACCTAAGCATTTTATAGCCGACAAATTTCCAAACTGATTAGTGGCAATGGATTTTCAAAAATCATCCAGGTTTCAAATGCTCACACTGCCATCACAGTGGGTAGTTCGGCAATTCTAGGTTCTATTTCCCTTAATGTTAAGACTGATCTCTTATTTAAAGTGCATCAGCAGTATCTTTCATGTATGTTCAGATCCCGATGCTTGTTCAATACTTCCTGGATAAATTAGAACCTTCACTGACTATTTCTTACATCACATATCATGATTGAATTTATGTACCTAGTTTAAAAACATCAGTGAGGAAAGAAAGAACTTTTGAAGAAGTCACATTCTTACTTCCACTGTTAAATTCATTTTTAATGTCTTTGAATTTAATTCCATGGGCTCTAATCATATGATAGAATTAATTGAATCTATAGCATATTTAAGTCAATTTCTACCCACTTTATACAGTCTAGGCAAAACCAGGATTGACAACTTTACTTAAACATAGTTCATATTTATGTTATAGAATTTTCTATCTATTTATGGCTATAAAGTCTTTCAAATACTTGTTCACTATTAATATATTGATTCAGTCTTTGTAATGTTTGTGAACTCTCATTTATTTTCCAAGTCTGGTCAAGAGAGATTTACATTTAGAACTAACAAGTTTAAATCACATGAAGATTTGTATAAAGTGGAAAAAATAAATATACAAAAGGCCTGTATAACATTACACACACACACACACACACACACATGCACACACACACACACACACACACACACACACACACTTCTCAGTCTTTTAAATTGCAGGTATTTGGTAACAACTATAACCATCATCTTGTCTAAGATTGGGACAAAATTGAAGGACAGAAAATTCTCTAGAATACAGAAATATATTTTGAGATTTTCTCTGTGGAGAAAAGGGACTGTTGGGTGGCTGCACTTTAATCCAGGTGTATCTCTGGAGAAATGAAGATTTCAGCATTTAGATCCTGGACAGATTCTTCATAGCCTTCCTTTTCTGGTGCCACTTCAGCTGACATGTGGAATATTTTCTGAGAAAAAACTACTGGCCATTTCAAATGGCTTCCTGCTGACCTGAGGCTACAGAGCCAGTGAAGCAATGGCTTCTCTGCAGAACGACTGAGGCAAATGCACCATTGCATCCTCCATCTTCACGATTGTGCACAGAGATGCTGGTAGCAGCGATGTAATTGCTTTGATTGTCTCGCAAGCCATCCACAGGGAGTGCAGCTATCCCAGCAGTCAGAGCCTCTGATCTTATTTACATTATTGGGAGTTGTGTTTTTAAAAACCTCAGTGATTCCAAATGATTTATCTTTCAATAATTTCAAACTTAACACTATTTTAAATGATAACATACATAAAACTAACAGGAGAAGGAAATTGGCTCATTTCCAAATGTGAGAAAATAAAGTCCAAAACATCTTCACTGGGTCCACTGAAAACAGCAACACAAAGTATTACAATCACATATTTAGAATAAATTACTAATATTTCATATTTCTATAAGTGAGTAATCATATCTGTAACCATTCATTATATAAATACAGATTTCAAATAACGGATTTTAAAAACAGAAGAGGCATTAGAAAGCAAGCTGCTGTGCCTACAGAGCAAGGCACCAAGGAAGCTGCTCAGTGGGAAGAGCATTTACTACACAAGCATTCGGATCAGAGCTCAATCCTCAGCTCCCTTTAACATGCCAGCATAGTCATCAATGCCTGTGATTCTCATCCTGAGGCTACTAAAGGTAGGAGGATGGCCAAGGCTCACTGGTCAGGCAGTGTGATTGAAAAGATAGTAGCTACAGTTTCAGTGATATATCCTTCCCAAGCAAAATAGGTAGAAGACTGTTAGACAAGATTGCATAACTACTTCCTCTGGCCTGTAAATGTGTATAGATGGGGCTCATGCATGTACACATATGTGCATATACCACACATGCACACACACAGAAAAAAAAAGTTCCATGGCTGCCAGAGATAGCAATAGAAAGACTCAGAAAACCCCGACTTTAAAACAGGGTTATTTCTGTTTGGGGAACCTCTTGAACATTCTGAGTATGCCCTGACAGCCTTTCCCTTCACTTCCTTTCTTATCCTACTCCTTTCTTTGGAAATCTTTCAGTTATACACTTGCTAAATTTGGGCTTAGTGTTTAACATTCAGACATTACCACAATCCAGATTTAGAAATGTGGTTAGGATTTCAGAAAAATTTGCATTGTGTTAAAATGAAAGTTACACTAGAGACAAGCCATGATCTATAGAGAAGACCCAATGAATATTCCATGTACATTTACTTAATTGTTTTTCAAAGTCTCTCTCCCTCATAATTTTCACATTTGTTAAATTATTTGATTCTTAAAATAATGACTAACTTCAATATTTTGGCTAAATTTATTGCCATTTGAGTAGGAGTCAGTAAGTACCATGTAATTTAGGCAGCCATTATGGAGTTGAAATAAGGCAAACAAAAGTCAGACCTAGAGATTATTTTAAAATCTTTATAGCAGCGGTTAGTCTGGACCATATGTTTAATCAGAGTTGGATTACAAATGGTATTTTTTCATGTAAATGCTGATTACCATGTTTACTTTCTCTTGTACAAAGGAAGTCAAACATAGAGAAGCAGGAGAGTACTGACTACAACAGAGCTAAGACAGAATGATCAATATTTCCCTACAGCCAGCTTGAGTTTACCACTGGTCTGGTGGCGAGACCAATTCTAGAATCCTGGAGTTGACATAATGGAGAATCTTCATGAAATGCAAGCTGGTTTTTTTTTTGTTTGTTTGTTTGTTTTTTTCAAATTTGCCTTATTGATTTTCACTGAGGCTAAGTGAAAGGTAGGTACATCTTAGAGCAACGTTATATTTATATAAAGATAACCTTCCAAAACCCAATCAAATACTTCATTTTATCCTATATTTTGTTGGTTTCCCTTCCCTTCTTTTCCCTTCCTTCCTTCCTTCCTTTCTTCCTTTATTTTTTTCTTTCCTTCTATCTATCTCTTTTTCTTTTCTTTCCTTCCTTCCTTTCCTTTTCTTTTCTTTTTTCCTTTTCCTTTTCTTGTAATGAAAGAATAGAACAGATGTATGAGTGACAATTGTTAAAAGAAGAATTTTAGGACTAAGGAGGTGACTCTATGGATAGAGTGCTTGCTATGCCAGCCTGGACTGCCTGAGTTCAGATTCCAGAAGCCACATAAAAACCAGACACAATGCCAATAATCTGTAATTTAGGTGTCCCTATACCAAGAATGAAGGGGTAGGGAGAGGGGGATGCGGAAGGAGACAGGAGGATTCAACACAAGCGCATGGGCCAACTAGCCTAGAAAACGCTGTGGTGAATGGTAGACCCTATCTCAAACAAGGGGCAGGGAGAAGACCAACATCTGCATTGTCCTCTGAGTGCTACATGTGCACTCAGGCACACACGTGCACTACATGTGCACTCTGGCGCACACGTGCACTACATGTGCACTACGGCACACACGTGCACTACATATGCACTCAGGCACACACGTGTACTACATGTGCACTCCGGCATACATGCCCCTCCACTTACACAACTGAACTCTCTCTCTCTGTGAAATAGAAAGATCGGAATAAAAATAATAAAAAAACTTTAGATCGATTCAGTTTGACAGAATTTACTTAGAAAGGGACTCATGCATCTATCAGTACTCAGGCCCTGAAGTTTCAGGGCCTCCATGTTAGTGGCCTGAGCCACAGGCTTTACTCAGCCAAGTGTGGAAGCACACTCATGGCTTAACTTTAATAATAGTGTCCTTTCCTTCATTTTGAGTGATTATATTTACAATGTCCTAATGTAAGAGGAAAATTCCAAATACATGCATAATTTCCTTGTGTATGAATAATACATAAATATGGTTATAAAGCATTTACCTAAAACACTGTGATACGAATTTTTCATTTTAATTTGTATGAAATATTTCATTGAAAAATGTTATATTTTAAAAAGAAGGAAGTGTTTCTTTGCACAGTGGGTGAAGAAAGAGAAGGTAAGTAATATTTTACACTTACATTCCAGTAGGCATTAAAATTTGAATTAAGGAAGTCAGTCACTCTGATAACTTTTTCACAATATTGGATCCAGTATCTTTATGCTTACAACAAAGTAAAATAACTCTGAGTGTGTTTAGACACACCACAGTCTATATGTCATGACTCTTGCCACACGATTAAATGTTTATCTTAGTCATGATATTTCCAGAACATTTCTACATGGAATATTGTAGTCACTAAACAATTATTAATACTTAGATTATGCAAGAAGTTCTGATTAAAAACTAAAATCTATCATAATCTTGAGAATGTTCTAATGACACATAACTAAGTTTGTTACTGAGGTGTTCATTACAATGCAGGATGGATGGATGGAATAAAATTATTTTAATTGGAAACTTAGAAGCAATTGAGTCCAGAGATGGCAGCCTACTTACAGAAGGTCAGATGGCACAATCTCATCCACCTTTTGAGCACGCAGCCTCATTCTGTGATCCAGTATGTGTATCAGGAGTCAAAATAGGAGATGCCACCTGCATTCTCGAATTGGTTTCTTTCAGAAGGACAGATTAGACAGAATTTCCAACCAATGTGACAAGTCACAATACTAGTACAGAGCTGGTCCTTGAGTGACTGTGTCCAAAAGTTTGGCTAACATCCTTTCTGCTCTAAGCTTACATTGCTTCTTCAGGCTGTATGTCTTCTGCAATAATTCTATTATGTTTCATTTAAGAATGATATGAATGTTTGATACCAAAAAGTAAGTGAATATGGTTTGGAAGTAATAATGCAAATATAAAATAATGCTGTCCCATAGTATGGACCTGCCACAGAATAGTTACTAATAATGACATCCTACAGGTATGTGATGCAGTTTTTGATTAATGATATAAATTAATTTTATTAAGCAACAGCTACTTGAAACTCAGTTGTTTATAAGAATGCCTAAGCCCTGTCTCTTTTATATCTATGTGCTGATAGGTACAATTGCTCTTCTCAGCACCACTATCCACAATTGCTTTTATTCCCTGAGGCATTGCTTCAGAACGGATTTCATTCTGGCTAGATAAAAGATACACTAAAGGATTTTAATATAATATACAGTAGAGTGATGACATGGGGTAATCGCTATAAGCTCTCATACCATGTAGATAAGAAAAGCAAAGTAATAAATCAGTTTTTATTAAATGACAGAATAGGACTCATTCAAATTAAAACCCAGAATCTCTTTTGTACACTAATATTAGACTCAATGAATAATAGCATGCATATCTTATCTCTTTCAGATTAATGAGAAGAAAAATAGTGCAATGTTTACATATGCAAATAAAAGAAAACAGAGAATGAAAAGTGGCTATATATGAGAGGGAGAATCATAAATATATAGATATAAGTATAGATGTGATTGTGTGTTAGGAGTGTATATTCATGCTTATACATTTAGAGATAGATATGAATACATTTAGAGACATGTATTTATGTATTTAAAATAGAGAAAGCATGTAATCTGAATGTATTTAGATACACCATAATCTGTATGTGATGACTTGAAACATGATTAAATGCTTATCTTAGTCATAGAATTTCCAGGGCATTTCTAGATGAAATATTGAAGTCACAATGACTGATTTGAAACTAACAATATCTGACATACTAAGTTTCTTTGTTGAAATGTTATAATATAAATCACTTTTTTCAGTTTAGTTAATATTTTATAGAGTGAAGTGAATGTAAATGGCACTGAAAATTGAATTTCTGTCATAATTTTCAGGGAGCAGAAAAATACATAAAATTACACAATATATGAAAATATTTTTCTATAACAAATTTGTGTGTATTATAAAGTATTATGTAATAGATAACATTGATTTCTTCTTATTAAGCATGCTGATGAGATAATCAAACATTATCTGGAGGAGAGACATCATCACCAGGGTATCAATGGTCAATCGATTCTGCACAAAGCCCAATGAGAACTTTCCACACTGATAGGAAGACAACTTTGTTTGTTCAACTTTTATATCAAAATTTAGGAGGTTTGGCTTGGAGAGATGGTTTAGTGGTTAAGCGCTTGCTTGTGAAGCCAAAGGACCCTGGTTCGAGGTTCAATTCCCCAAGGACCCACATTAGCCAGATGCACAAGGGGGCGCACACATCTGGAGTTCATTTGCAGTGCCTGGAGGCCCTGATGTGTCCATTCTCTCTCTGTCTGCCTCTTTCTCTCTGATGTTCTCAAATAAATAATTAAAAATGAACATTTTTTTAAAAATATTTAGGATATTTGTATAGTTCAGGTCAGATTTCTTCATTTTTAATTCAATCTAAACATTCATACATCCCACAAAACTAAATGTAATATAAAGATAACTTAATAATGGGAAATTAAAAAGGTTAAGCACAGTATG
This sequence comes from Jaculus jaculus, assembly GCF_020740685.1. Taxonomy (NCBI): domain Eukaryota; kingdom Metazoa; phylum Chordata; class Mammalia; order Rodentia; family Dipodidae; genus Jaculus; species Jaculus jaculus. The sequence continues at coordinate 3,091,548 of NC_059120.1, read as the reverse complement.
TCAATGATTCATCATTTAAAATAGTCCCAGCTATTCTGAGAACTTAGCTAATGAGTTAGTATAACAAAAATACAGGAACAAATAACTTATGAGTATAGCTTAGCCAGAAAAATTAGCTACAGTTTATAACTTCATTTATATCTGAATATATATTATATTGTTAGTAATTGCATACTATGCCTATACTATATCTATTTAACAAGTTACTTTGTTAAAATTATGTTCAAGTTCTATCACTTAAGCAATTAGCAATGAAAAAATTTAAAAATAATCAAAGTTTTAGTAATAACCGTATCAATGTTGAATTTGAACATTATGGAAAATGGAATAAATGCTGAAATCAATGTTTTAACTTTGAAGCAAAAATGAAAGATTATAATGATTTATTTCAAAGATAATAGAAAAATATGGTGCTAATAAACATTCCCAAATTTCTGAGGAGAAAATATTGACATTTGACCAAAAATATCACCACAGGTGGGGCTTTTGAACAAATACTGTGGCTACATATAAGTTTGAGTTTCCCATAAAAATGATTATCAGAATATCTTAGAAATTAAAATTTATAATAATATTAAAAATATATAATTTATAATATAAATCATATAATATTAAAGAAGTAGCCAACCCTTGCAGCTAGGAATGTGGCTCACTGGGTAAAGATGTTTGTTTGTTTTTTTGGTTTGTTTGTTTTTGCAAATCTTGGCAGTCAGGTGTTCAGCTGCTTAGCGTTTCAAGTTAAACTTTATAGGCATTCACTTGTGTTTGTAAGCCACCATTGTGTGTGTATGTGTAGATGCATACACCCCATATTGATGCATGCAGAAACTAGAGAAAATTATTGTGGTTCCTCCGTCACTCATCTGAGTGCTTTCTTTACACAGAGATTCTCACTGAACCCCAAGCTGCTGTTTTTGATCAGACTACCTGACCAAAAACCCCTGTGATTCTCCTATCTCCTCCTCCCACCGGACTGGGATTGCTGATGTGTGTTGACATATAGATATTTATGTGCATGCTGGAGAATCAACCCCAGGGTAAATCAGGCCCTCACACATGTACACTAAGCAACCTTACCCTGTGATCTCTCTCCCCCACCAGAATAGTGATTATTGCAAAGGAAACAAACATTATTACTGTTTAAATTGCTTTTCCAGTTTTGTATGTTATGGGTACAAGTCACAGGTAAGAATTTTGTACCTTGGTTCTAGTGAAGGAGTCTTTATAACAACAAGCTCTTATCAGAGCCATTATTATGTTTCTGTGGTCATGTGAGAACATGACCTGTCCTACCCTGATAATTATTAAATCTAATGTAATCCTATTCCTTATATTCTCTATTTATGAAATTGTTTGTTCAGTAGGCATATGTTTATTGTGGAGTGAGTTTCTCCGTGTTATGTATGAGCAAGGGACTCAATGGTCTACATGAGAACCTTGGAGATCTGCTAGGATGGGTTTCACATTCTGGTGACGGGAGATCCAGGTGACATGAGAGGACAGAATGCACTAACAGATAAATATAACAGAAGCCAGACATATAGTAAGTAAGACGTGCTATTTTCAGCAGTGGCAGAACAATTTGTATTGATTGTCCTTTGTGAAATAAATGCAGAAATTATTCCTCATGTTTGAATAATTTTATTTCCACCTATTCTCTCTTGAACACAAGCCTCTTTTTCAAACTTCGATCCTGAACTGGTAACACATTTGAGCAGACCCACCTGGCTGCTTCATTGATGTCTCAACAGGTACAGATCACAGAGCTGAGACTGATCGTGTCACATTTTACTTTTTCATAAAATCATGAGATCTCAGATGGACATGTGCCCAAATTTCTTGAAGACTAAGTAGGAAATATTTAGCATCCCTTTCACATTGCCAAGCTAAGTGAAAAAGATAGTGATAACAATTATATATTTTCTTTTATTTAAAAATATATACCCTTTGCAGATCTTTCTTATTCCAGAATTTCTTATTTTATATATGTATCTGCTGATATAATATTAAAATAATGTTAATTAAATAAACAGGTTGATATGGAATTATTATGCCTAAGGAAGTGTTAAGTGAACAAGTCCCCCTTCCACCCTTGGCATTATAATTGTGGGGATAGTTTAAATCGTATGATTCTTCTTAAAGCTGTTAAATCACACGTACAGTCTTTCCCCACATTAATTGGAGCCCTGCCCTCATTTTCCAGTACATAGCCAGCTACCCTGCAAGTTAAACAATTCTAATTATTAAGATTCAAAACATTACATGTATTAGTGCAGGCAATTAAGATGATATGAGTTATTATTAAATGAAAATAAACTATTTCTGTTTCAAAAAAACAGAATAAACATGCTTAGGGATTTTTACATTCTTAAATTGCTTCAAAAAATAATGGGACAACTCAATATAGTAAAATGAATGCAATAAATAATTTTAATTCATAATAGCAATAAGCAATGTGCTTATTTGCATAACTTCAATAAAATGAATTGTGCAAATACTAAACAGACTAATAGGAAAACTCCAGGTTATTATACACTTAAACTTACGCTTCATGAATTGTAGCAGTTTCCTATGGTTGAATTGGCTCAGTTCCACCATAGCAAAGAGCTCCTAGCCCCCTTCTCTTTGCCCTGTGAGGAAATCCCCATCTATCACACCATACAAACGTCCAGGGAATGTCCCGAAGTGTGAATCCACACTCCACTCCATAGGATACTGTATTGTTCCACTGAAAGCAGAGAAATGAAAACTCTCTACGCAGTCCCTGCAGCAGATTTAGGGCTTTATTGATTCTGTATACCTGAATTGTTTTTACTCCCTAGTCATGTTTTCTCTGTAAATACTCCAACAGCTGCTCTCTGTGGAAAACTTTGAAAGAACTGCCAACCAAGAGCTAATACATAGTAGCTGAGACACTCCTTGAGCAATGGCCTGACCATTTGCACATTCAGAAAAATAGTTCAGTTTCTAGAAGGTCTCACGTGAGTCTAAAAGGCAGATGTGGAACATTCTATGAGAAGAAACGTTTTCCTATTAAAATGGAGTGAGTTGTTCCTAACTATAGCATGACCTTGCATAGGAGATGTCTCCACACTAATCAAAACTGCTTCTGGAAATTAAAATTGTATCATATTTAAATAGAATAATAAATATTACATTTAATTTGACCAAATAGGTCTATTTGCTGACATAGAGGGCTGTAGTTCATTTCTGAAACTAAACACCTGCAAGATTGTTATACCTTCGTGTACGTATATGTGCTCTCAGTATGGTCCCTCGAGGCTCTTTCTTCCTGTTATGCCATTCTTAGAGTTTCTGTCTCTTTTCTTCTGCACAGTACCTTATCTCATGAAGTTTTTAGGCTCGCACTCTGTTTCCCATTCTTCCCAATTTGGTGTAGGATGCAAGAATCCTAACAGCTGATATCACTTGCAAACCTGTCCAAATGAATTGCCTCAAGTTGTGTTAAATTTGAGATGACCTACCTAAATTCATGAGCTTGAACACATGGTCTAGAGCAGTTTGTTGGTGTGGTATGGGAAAACAGTAAAACCTTTAAGAAGCAAATCCTTATGGGAGGAGGTAAATCACTGTGATGAGGGCCTTGAATTTTAATAGCTGGTTTGTTGGAAGAAGTGGATCCCTTCTAGTGGACAGTGAGGATTTTATAGCCCAGCCTCATCCTGTTCACCCTTTACTTCCTAACTATGGATTCAATTTGAAAAGCCAACCCTGTCTTACCCACCACGACGAACTGTAACCTACTGCAACTGTAAACCCAAATAAAACTGTTCATTCTGTAATCTCTTTCTTGTAAGGTATTTGGCTAGAACAATGTCTAAATAACAAATATAATTTCCCTGTACTACACTTTCTACTTAATATCTATTGGTTGAACCTTCATATCTTGTGATCCAGAGGTTTATATCTCCCAAGAATGCTGTTCACCCCCTCTGTGTAGTGTAGTCTGGAACACACATTCTGAGTTCTTATATCTTTGTGTAAGTCATTCAAGAACCAGTGACAATTTCCTACATTTAGCATTGTTAGCTGATGTGATTGCAGTAGAGAAGGGTTAGTGTCTCAATTTTTTAATTTTTTTTTTAAATTTAATTTTAACTTATTTATTTGAGAAAGAAAGAAGTAAACAAACTCCAGACACATGCACCACCTTGAGCATCTGGCTTACATGTTTCCTGGGGAATCAAACCTGGGTTCTTTGGCTTTCCAAGCAGGTGACTTAATCACTGAGCCACCTCACTCCAGTCCTGTTTCTCAGTTTTATGGAGGCAGTTTCAAAGGTGCACCACTTCTCTGAGAGATGGTGCACAGCAGATATTTTTCCAATAGAATTTCTAGCCATATAGACAGGTTTGTTTGCTCACTCTCTCTTTCTCCCTTTCTCATTTGTCAAGGTAAGGTTTTGCTCTAGCTCAGGATGACCTGAAATTCACTATGTAGTTTCAGAGTGTCCTTGAACTCACAGTGATCTTTCTACCTCTGCCTCCTGGGTGCTGGGAATAAAGATGTGCACCTCCATTCCTGGCCTAGTTTTCTCTTTTGTCACTCAAGTAGTCTTTGGGTCTCAGTTATTGCGAGAAGGGTTTCTAACTTCTAAAACTTTACTGAAACATTAAATGTTTTATTTTAAACTGCCCAGCATTTTTCTCTTTTAGGAAAACCTGATGACTTTGATATCTGTAAACATTCTGTGAGATAATCCCATTTTAGGTAGATAAAAATACATGCAGGAGAGGAGTTAAAAAGCACAGCCATGCCACTGGGAAAATAATTACTGGCTCCCTAGATGGGTAATTGTGAATAGCAATCAGACTGTATTCCCTGTGCACATATGCTCTCAGTTCTACCTGGCTAATGAGTGACTCCATTAGAGGCTATGCCCCACTCAAACCTCAGATACACAAGAACTTAGATAGCAGTTCATTCACAAGACATTATTCTTTACCCAAAACAACCACTGACATTCTACAGGAGCAGTGCAACTAGGTAAAAATTCTTGAGTCAAAAAGGGCTCTCACCAGGATTCTCAAATGTATTCAGTTTAATTCTATAGAATTTAATATTTATGAACATTTTTTAAAATTTGGTACTGATCAAACTTGGTGGACAAATACAGGATATTTAATGACATACAGAGAAATACATATAAGTAAAGAAGTTGAGAGATTTATGCAGGCATAGGGAAATTGCTGTGGAGCTGTTTCAGAGTTGAATCCTGAATCCAGCAAAAAATGCTGTCTCTTTTATTGGCTTATAGATGTTGATAATAAGCTTGGTTCTTGCAAGATATTCATGTTGGAGAATGGGAAGAATCTCTTGTTCTTGCATTTAGGCATCTAGACAATTTTTTTCTAAAATGGAAAATAGGAGCATTAATAATGAGAAATAGAAATATTTTATATTATAGAAATTTTGCACACAGTATTACTTTCCTCATTGCTGTCACCATATACTTGCCAAGAAATGACTTAAGGGAAGAAGGGTAAAGTTTGGCTCACAGTTAAGGGAGTACAGTTCACCATGGCAGGGAAAGAGAGACTGTGGAAATGGATCTCAGCTATGGTGCCATGAGCATGAGACTAGAAGCTCTCACTGGGTGGATCAGGAACAGACTGGATAGCTGGCACTCCACTGGCTTTCTTGATTTCTTCCCTTCTAGTTTCTGTCCAGAACTACAGCCCATTGGAGGATGCTACCCACATTCAAGTTGACTCTGACCTCCATAGTTAATCCTCTTGGAAAATGTCCCAAGACCCATGCAAAAGCATGTTTCACTAATGTCTTAGGCATTTATTAATCCAATCAAGTGGAAATTCAAAATCACCTGTCACAAATATACCTTAAATCAACTACCCAAGTACCTGTGCAATAGAGCTTAAAACATGTCCACACAAAAGCTTGTGCATGGTGGTTCTTAGCATTATTAATATTATCGAAAAGTAAAAATAACCCAAATGCTACTTTGATAAAGAGGTAAGCAAGAATGTTTATCCACTGCATGCATGATTATTTGATGATACAAAGGAATTGTGTTCTGATATTCTATGATATACTTGATCATAGAACTATATTAAAAAGAAGCTTGACACCAAAACACGTATGTTATGATTCCAACTACTCACATCATGAAGAATGGAATAATCATGTAGAACACAGAGCCTGATAGCATGAAGAGAAGGATGAATGAGTATTGCATGAAAGAGTGTGCCTTCATTATTTCTGAAGTGAAGAAAGGGTATAATTTTAGACTATACTAAAAGGCATAATTTTTAGGCTATACTGAAACTTCTGGGGAAATGGTGACATATTTTAGTATCGAGATACTTTTCAATAAAAATGAAAAGTAAATCTACTTCAAAGCTGATTAAAAGACCCATAGTATCATTTAAAAAGTATGCTAAAAATGGAATTATCTTACCATAAATTATCCACCCAAGTGGTAGTAATGATGTAAGCCTCTAATCCTACCACTTAATAGGAGGAGTCAGGGTGATCAGGAATACTAAGTAGTCATAGGCTAGATACTAAGTTCAAAGGATCCTAGGATACATGAGACCTAGACAGAATAATCTCCTCTAAGACAAAGACCTGAGGACCAAGTAGCCGGCTTTACCACTCATTTCTGTTTCTGTCTCTCATGCCCTTCACTTCTCCATAAGCCTTGATGCACAACATGCCCTATACCATCCACTTTAATATAGGATCAGAGGTCTCCAAGGAGGACAATATATAATATTTTTTGCACAAAATACCCAGGTTCATACAACAGGAGAAAATAAAAACTCTATGTTACATTGCACTTAGATCAGTAGTGCCAAAGGAAACACACTCTAATTACCTATCTGTGCCCAAGTAATAATTATATTTCTCAGGGGGGTGGAGGAATGGTTAGCAGGGTTTGAAGCTAAGAAACATTGCTGGACTACGCTGAGTTCTTTGGGGAGAGTCATCCCACCTTTTGTTCCTCTGTGTGTAATTAGCAATTCCTTTGAAAATTTACAAATATTAGAGTTCAGGCTTGTCATAGGGACGATTAATGGCTGATGGTCTTCCCAGAGGAACATAAGTGAAAAAGCTGTCATCTTTTGATATAGAAACTTCATCACAAAGTTTAATTAGTATTTCAAGTATGAATCTTCTTATCTAAGTCTTCTGTCTGCTCATTAAGTATCTTCCTATATCTTTATAATATGAAGACATTTTTGTGAAAACATATTTTGTAAATTTTCATACTGAATATAAGGGCACTGTTTTCTTTTAAAAATAGTCACATAAGCCTATAACAAGTACAAGTTTAAATAAAACATTTAATAAGGTAGTTGGATAAATCCAAATATATATATATATATATATATATATGTATATATATATATATATATATATATATATATATATATACACACACAGTTCTCTCAAACATGAAATTTCTTTATTTTCTAGTTTTTTTTTTTCTGTGCATAAAAGACATTTATTCCTGGGATTAACTAATGGCTTATAAATTATTTCATTGCATGTTTCAGGATTTATGTTTAAATTTCATGTGTTTTTAATTCACTGAGATACTTTTACTTAGAGTTGAAGTGTTAAGTTTGTGTTGCACAATAGAAATTTACAGAACAGCTAATGTGCAGGTTTTATTTATAATAAAAATCCCTATTAAAAAAAAGCCTGAACAAGTAACAAGTAGAAATCCTGTAGGAAATGTGTGTGCATTATGTCTTTGGGGAGAATTGCAAACTGGCATCTTCCCACTTACACAGGGTTTCTTAATTTGTCCTACTATAAACTGATGTGAGAGTTCTCCCTAGCTGTAAGTACCTCACTGGCTTGAAGTGCAAGGAGTGTAATTAGACTTGGAGCCGAAGAGGCAGGTTCCTTGGAGAGATTTGGTCTGATGAGCTATGCAGCTAGGGACAAGCAGATACCTGGACTATGTGAGCACAGTTTCCTGGATCATGCTAATTGTTTACTATGCTTATTTCTCTGTAACATTAGAATCACCCAGGTGAGGAGATGTCAGATGAAAATCACCAGTGTCTATGCTGAGACAAATGTGTACTGCTATAATGAAAGTCATTTTTGCCATGGCAAAGTGATTCTTATCCATTCTGAGGTTTACGATACAGATTAAGAAAACACTTGGAAGTGAGTTTTCCTTGTAAAAGCACTGGGGGAGCGGTTCAAAAATCTGCTCCAGATTCTTTAAAACTCTTGCCTAAAATACATAGGGAGTTTACAAGAGGAAATGAAATCAAAGACAAGTTGAGCCTCCCTCCATGTGAACTGAAGTCATCTACCTGCAACCTCTTTAATTCATTGGCTATGATGGCTTGTTGACAGATCTTCCTGTCTCATCCAGAGTCATCATTAAATACCATTTTATTTATTTGAGAGAGAGAGAGAGAGAGAGTCATATAGAAAGAGAATGGGCACACCAGGGCCTCTGGATGCATGTGCCACCTTGTGCATCTTGCTTACATGGGTACTGGGGAATCAAACATGAGTTCTTACACTTTGTAGGCAAATGCCTTGACTGCTAATCCATCTCTCCAGACCTTAATATCTTTTCACTGTGATTTCTATTTGTATCCTTCCTCCATGAAAATGGGGAATGTACCAACTGTTTTCTAGTCTTTCATGTGTCATATGCCACTGTTTTGGGTGCCATAGATGATAAGTAAGTCTTTTATTTGGGGTGAAGAGACACTTGATAGTTGAGCTTAGACAAAATAAATTTCACACTTCCTAGGTATCCAATCCTGTCATTTGAACCATTAGTTTATCTTATCCTGATGGTTTTAATGACAAATAACCAAATCATTAATTCAAAATAAGTATTTTATAACCAAATTGATCCAATAAACTAGTGCTTAATATCATACCTGTGAACTGTCCTCTTATGTTATATGTTTAGACTGTGGAGGACTCTGTGTGTGGGGGGGGGATGCTATAGTCACAGTGACCTTTCAGAACAATAGAAATTCCTTAAACAACTTTTCACAATGCTCCTATGCTCTTGAAACAAAGGAAAGAACAAACAACACAAAGCAAGATATAAGCTACTAATTACCCAAGGCAGAGAAAACAGTAGCCATTTAAAGACAGTATTAGGTAAGATATGAAGCAAAAAGGGAGTGAACTAAAGTACTTTCAGAGAAATTTAGGGGGCCCCATGGAGAAGGTGAGCAATTTCATTTCATTGATCTGAGAAACACCTACTGATAAAGCAGTGCAAACATGATGTACCTAAGAGAGTCAAGAAAAGCATTTCAATTTTGCCATGCCTAACTCTTTTGCTTACATTTTTCAAAAAATTGTTTTTGTAGAAATCCTTGTTGTTTCATGCAACAAAGACAGCCCTTTTGTGTCATATGTCCTTATGAAGCTGAGTTAATGTTAATTATATGAAAATATTCCCTCAAATTTGTTTTATAGAAAAGTATGCCTTAGTTTAATAACTTGTAATTATTACTCTAATAGATAGTAGGTTTTAAAATAGAAAATTTGTTATTAATCAAACAAAATGGTCAGATTTCAGTGTTTATTCATTCATCTATAACATCATTTCTCATTAAACACAAAATTACTCTTTTCAGTTTTCTCTAATTCACAAATATTCCAAAATTACTTAACATAATAGCATATTTCAATACAGTGGAAGTGATCAGAATTATTATTATTTTGCCTGTTATGTAGAATCAAAATGGAAGTTTTCTGTTCTGAATAGAATATAATGAAGAAAATATACAAATAAGTTCTGCAAAAGGAATGATTAGGTGAGCACATGTTGTTTACAATTGTGACATAATGCTTGAGACTCAGGAGAAACTGAGTCATGTTTCCTTAGAAAAATGTAAATATTATGGCCACAAATGATTTTAGAGTTCATGTAAGTACCTATATAAGCTAGATATTTTACATATAGTTTTGCCATTCTGCAGAGCACTAGTAAGCCTTTCTAAAGAAATACCAGAGCCTTGGAAAGCAAAGTAAATTGCCCATAGTCACATATATATTAAGTTGCAAAAGTACCCTTCGCCTTCTCCAATGTCTAGTCTGTATCCACCCAAGTAAGTCCTTTGTAAGGCCTCAATATAATCACTTTTATTTTTTAAGGTGATGATGAAGATTGTTTTATTGATTGATTTACTGATTTTTAGTTTGTGAAGTTGATAACTTATCACAAGTACTGTGTGGTGATAAAAAACAGGGATATTGGGCTGGAGAGATGGCTTAGCGGTTAAGTGCTTGCCTGTGACGCCTAAGGACCCTGGTTCAAGGCTTGATTCTCCAGGACCCACGTTAGCCAGATGCGCAAGGGGGTGCATGTGTCTGGAGTTCGTTTGCAGTGGCTGGAAGCCCTGGCACGCCCATTCTCTCTCTCTCTCTCTCTGCCTCTTTCTCTCTCTGTCACTCTCAAATAAATAAATAAAAATGAACAGAAAACTTTAAAAAAATACAGGGATACTAAAGATAGGTCCCTTTTCAGCCTTATTAAAATTCACAGTATCTGTTTAATTTTTAAGAACCCCCAAATTTTACATGTTGTGTTTGCAAGAATGTCAGCTATGAAAGAAGAAATGCTCTCTTGGGAAACATTCTCTTCTCTGAAGGAAAAAATAAATTCTCTGTTAACTCTCTTAAAAGGTCTTCTAATTGAGGAAGTCTATCCTTCCCTCAAAACGTGTGGGCAGTTCTCACTAATAATACAACCCTTTGGGGAAAAGCCATTCCCAAGATGCTGTCAAAGGCCCAAGCAGGATGCAATCTGCCGCCAAGGTTTAGACCCACTCCCACTTTATGGATGAGCAACTCACTGTGCTTGACCCGGGAAGGATAGAAATTTAATCAGCAGTTCTACAACTAGCTGAATTAAGTGGAAGGAAGAGAATTGAGGCAATAGAAAGGGCACCTTCTACCTTCAAAACCAGACTGTTATCTGTTCATTTCGCTCGCAGGCCGTCTTCAGCGCAGAGCTAAAGTACTAGGAGCTAAGCACTCAGGAAAGAGAGAACTGCAGTCTTGAATTCCACAGGAAGAATGTGGATGCTTCCTGGACAATGTTCCCTGATGTGTTACTATGACAACATCTGTCAATTACATTTTTTTTTTTTTTTTTACCTTTGGAAACATCTGGAGCTGAAATGAATTTGTGTATAAAATATAGACTATAGCAGTCAATCTGTTTATCAGCCATGCTAGGAACTGACCCACTTCTATAGTATGCAGGTCCAGCTAAAATATGAAGATTAAGTGCCCTTAAAACCACAAGAAAAACTCAGAAAAATTTTAAAAGGTTACACTAGGCTTAAAACAATTCAGTTGAGAATTCACTTGCGGTCTGTCCCATTCGTTTAAATGAGAAAATCATGTGATACAAAGTATATTCAGGAAACGTGCACAAATTTTTGTCACACCCACTTTAATAGTAAAGACTTTCCCTTTCAAATTTAAGTCACAAGTCAAATAGAAGCATATGGTACAACACAAAATCTTTGCTTAAAATGGTTTATTTATAACATAAATGGTAAAGTTTCTGTAAACTTAGAAGTAGGCACTCATCATAATAGGTAAATTAGAAAACTGTAGATGTAAAAATGTGTGTGAAGCTCTAATTCCTTGATAATTAAAAGGTACATGTATATTACAGTAAGATTGAAGACTCTAGAAAATTTGCATACAATTGACAAAATATTTGGAGACATCACCAACAGAAAAAAAGAACTATTAATATTATTCTCATTAAAGGTGAATTTACTATAAACAAGATGCTTTTCTATTTGAACCTCCATTATACTTTTTTTTTTTGTTTTATTTATTTATTTATTTATTTTTGGCTTTTTTTAAAAATTTTTATTAACATTTTCCATGATTATAAAATATATCCCATGGTAATTCCCTCCCTCCCCACGCCCACACTTTCTCATTTGAAATTCCATTCTCCATCATATTACCTCCCCATTACAATCATTTTAATTACATATATACAATATCAACCTATTAAGTATGCTCCTCCCTTCCTTTCTCTACCCTTTATGTCTCCTTTTTAACTTACTGGCCTCTGCTACTAAGTATTTTCATTCTCACGCAGAAGCCAAATCATCTGTAGCTAGGATCCACATATGAGAGAGAACATGTGGCGCTTGGCTTTCTGGGCCTGGGTTACCTGACTTAGTATAATACTTTCCAGGTCCATCCATTCTTCTGCAAATTTCATAACTTCATTTTTCTTTACCGCTGAGTAGAACTCCATTGTATAAATGTGCCACATCTTCATTATCCACTCATCTGTTGAGGGACATCTAGGCTGGTTGCATTTCCCAGCTATTATAAATTGAGCAGCAATAAACATGGTTGAGCATGTACTTCTAAGGAAATGAGATGAGTCCTTTGGATATATGCCTAGGAGTGCTATAGCTGGGTCATATGGTAGATCAATCTCTAGCTGTTTTAGGAACCTCCACACTGTTTTCCACAATGGCTGGACCAGATTGCATTCCCACCAGCAGTGCAGAAGGGTTCCTTTTTTTCCACATCCCCGCCAACATTTATGATCATTTGTTTTCATGATGGTGGCCAATCTGACAGGAGTGAGATGGAATCTCAATGTAGTTTTAATCTGCATTTCCCTGATGACTAGTGACATAGAACATTTTTTTAGATGCTTATATGCCATTCGTATTTCTTCCTTTGAGAACTCTCTATTTAGCTCCATAGCCCGTTTTTTGATTGGCTTGTTTGATTCCTTATTATTTAACTTTTTGAGTTCTTTGTATACCCTAGATATTAATCCTCTATCAGATATATAGCTGGCGAAGATTTTTTCCCATTCTGTAGGTTGCCTCTTTGCTTTTTTCACTGTGTCCTTTGTGGTGCAAAATCTTTGTAATTTCATTAGGTCCCAGTGGTTAATCTGTGGTTTTGTTGCCTGAGCAATTGGGGTTGTATTCAGAAAGTCTTTGCCAAGACCAATATGTTGAAGGGGTTCCCCTACTTTTTCCTCTAGCAGTTTCAAAGTTTCCGGTCTGATGTTAAGGTCTTTAATCCATTTGGACTTAATTCTTGTGCATGGCGAGAGAGAAGAATCTATTTTCATCCTTCTGCAGATATATATCCAGTTTTCAAAACACCATTTGCTGAAGAGGCTGTCTCTTCTCCAATGAGTATTTTTGGCATTTTTATCGAATATCAGGTGGCTATAGCTACTTGGGCTTACATCTGGGTCCTCTATTCTGTTCCACTGATCTACATATCTGTTTTTGTGCCAGTACCATGCTGTTTTTGTTACTATGGCTCTGTAGTATAGGTTAAAATCAGGTATGGTGATACCACCAGCCTCTTTTTTGTTGCACAGTATTATTTTAGATATTCGAGGTTTTTTGTGATTCCAAATGAATTTTTGGATTGTTTTTTCTATTTCCATGAAGAAAGCCTTTGGAATTTTGATAGGGATTGCATTAAATGTATAGATTGCTTTAGGTGAGATTGCCATTTTCACAATATTGATTCTTCCAATCCAGGAACAAGGGATGTTTCTCCACTTTCTAGTGTCTTCTGCAATTTCTCGCTTGAGTGTTTTAAAGTTCTCATTGTAGAGATTCTTTACTTCCTTGGTTAGGTTTATTCCAAGGTACTTTATTTTTTTTGATACAATTGTGAATGGGAGTGATTCTCTGATTTCATCCTCTGTGTGTTTGTTGTTAGCATATATGAAGACTACCGATTTCTGTGTATTTATTTTGTATCCTGCTACATTGCTGTAGGTTTTGATCAGCTCTAACAGCTTGCTAGTAGAGTCTTTAGGGTCCTTTATGTATAGAATCATGTCATCTGCAGATAATGATAACTTGATTTCTTTCTTTCCAATTTGTATCCCTTTTATGTGTGTCTCTTGCCTTATTGCTATGGCTAAGACTTCCAAAACCATATTAAATAAAAGTGGGGACAGTGGACACCCTTGTCTTGTTCCTGATTTTAGTGGAAAAGCTTCCAGTTTTTCCCCATTTAGTAATATATTGGCTGTAGGCTTGTCATAAATAGCCTTTATTATATTGAGATATGTTCCTTCTATTCCCAGTCTCTGTAGGACTTTCATCATGAAGGGATGTTGGATTTTGTCAAATGCTTTCTCTGCATCTAATGAGATGATCATGTGATTTTTTTTTTGTCCTTCAACCCGTTTATGTAATGTATTACATTTATAGATTTGCGTATATTGAACCATCCCTGCATCTCTGGGATAAAGCCTACTTGGTCAGGGTGAATGATCTTTTTGATATACTCTTATATTCTGTTTGCCAATATTTTGTTGAGAATTTTTGCATCTATGTTCATGAGGGAGATTGGTCTGTAATTTTCTTTTTTTGTTCTATCTTTGCCTGGTTTTGTTATCAGGGTGATGCTGGCCTCATAGGAGGAGTTTGGTAGAATTCCTTCTTTTCCTATTTCCTGGAAAAGCTTAAGAAGCAATGGTGTTAGCTCTTCCTTAAAAGTCTGGTAAAATTCAGCAGTGAATCCGTCCAGGCCTGGGCTTTTTTTAGTTGGGAGATTATTGATAACTGTTCGGATCTCCATGTTTGTTATAGGTCTATTTAAGTGATTAATCTCATTTTGATTTAATATAAGTAGGTCATATAGATCAAGGAAATCATCCATTTCTTTCAGATTTTCATACTTTGTGGAGTATATGCTTTTATAGTATGTCCCTATGATTTTTTGAATTTCTCTGGAAACTGTTGTGATGTTACCTTGTTCATCTCTGATTTTATTAATTTGTGTCTCTTCTCTCTTTCTTTTGGTCAGATTTGCTAAGGGTTTATCAATCTTGTTTATCCTTTCAAAGAACCAACTCTTTGTTTCATTAATTCTTTGGATTGTTCTTTTTGTTTCTATTTCATTAATTTCTGCCCTAATCTTTATTATTTCTTCCCGTCTACTGATTTTTGGTTTGCCTTGTTCTTCTTTTTCCAAGGCTTTAAGGCAAAGCATTAGGCTGTTTACTTGCGACCTTTCTAATTTCTTAATATAGGCACTTAAGGCTATAAATTTGCCTCTTAGAACTGCCTTCATTGTGTCCCAGAGATTTTGGTATGTTGTGTTCTCATTATCATTTGACTCTATAAATTTTTTGATTTCCTTTTTGATTTCTTCATTGACCCACTCATCATTTAGTAGTGTATTGTTTAGTTTCCATGATTTTGTGTATGCTCTATAGCCTTTCTTGCTACTGATTTGTAGTTTAATTCCATTGTGGTCAGATAGAATGCAAGGAATTATTTCAATTTTCCTGAATTTGTTAAGATTTGCTTTGTGTCCTAATATATGGTCTATTTTAGAGAATGTTCCATGTGCTGCTGAAAACAATGTATATTCTGTAGCCTTTGGATGAAATGTCCTGTATATATCTGTTAGGTCCATTCCTTCTATGACCTCATTTAGT
The DNA here is from genome assembly GCF_020740685.1 of Jaculus jaculus. Classification (NCBI taxonomy): domain Eukaryota; kingdom Metazoa; phylum Chordata; class Mammalia; order Rodentia; family Dipodidae; genus Jaculus; species Jaculus jaculus. Next base: position 3,076,088 of record NC_059120.1, on the reverse strand, counting down.
CCAGATGCCTCTCTGCTTATTCTTTCCCTAGTTGACCTGTCAATTGATGAGAGTGGGGTGTTAAAGTCACCCACCACCACTGTGTTTGGTGTTATCTGTGACCTTAGTTCTAATAGTGTTTGTTTGATGAATTTGGGAGCCCCCATGTTAGGTGCATATATGTTTAGGATTGTAATGTCCTCCTGTTGGAGTGTGCCCTTAATCAATATAAAGTGACCTTCCTTATCTTTCTTGACTAACTTCAGACTAAAGTCTACCCTGTCTGATATTAGGATAGCAACCCCTGCTTGTTTTCTAGGCCCATTTGCTTGAAACACCGTCTTCCAACCTTTCACCCTAAGATAATGTCTATCCTTTGTAGAAAGGTGAGTTTCTTGGAGACAACAAATTGTAGCATCCTGCTTTTTAACCCAGTCTGCAAATCTATGTCTTTTCGTTGGGGCATTGAGGCCATTGATATTAAGAGATATTATTGAAAGGTATGTATTTATGTTTGCCATTTTTGTGTGTGTGTGTGTTTCTGGTTCTACCTGTGCTCTCTTCTGTTAACTGGTATTTGAGTATAGCTTGTTTTTTCTAGGTTCCTTATATGTGTGCTTTTCCTTTTGTTCAGCATGGAGGATTCTATCAAGTATTTTCTGTAGAGCTGGTTTTGTCTTCAAATACTCCTTTAACCTGCTTTTGTCATAGAATGTCTTTATTTCTCCATCTATTTGAATGGATAACTTTGCAGGATAAAGTAACCTTGGTTGACAGTTGTTATCTTTCAGAACTTGGAATATATCACTCCAAGCCCTCTGGCTTTAAAAGTTTGTGTTGAATAATCTGCTGTAATCCTGATGGGCTTGCTTTTGTAGGTAACTTGATTTTTCTCTCTAACTGCTTTCAATATTTTTTCTTTGGTGTGTGTATTTGGAAGTTTGATTATAATATGGCGAGGAGAGGTTCTTTCTGGGTTTTGTCTGGCTGGGGTTCTAAAGGCTTCCTGTATCTGTATTGGCACCTCTTTCCCAATTTGGGGGAAATTTTCCTCTATGATTTTGTTGAAGACGCCTACTATGCCTCTGGAGTGGAGTTCTTCTCCTTCTACTATGCCCTGAATTCTTATATTGGATCTTTTCATAGTGTCCCGAATATCTTGAAATTCCCACTCATACTTTTCTATAAGTTTGTCTTTCTCTTTGTTGGACTGCATTAGGTCTGCCACCTGGTCTTCTAGCTTAGATATTCTGTCCTCTCCCTCATCCATCCTACTGGTGAGATTTTCTACAGAGTTTTTTATTTCATTAACTGTGTTCTTCATTGCTAGTAATTCTGACTGGTTTTTCTTTATTATTTCTATTTCCCTTTTTATGTCCTGTATTGCCTTCTTTATTTCATTAAATTGGTGTCCTGCCTCTTCTTTGATTCCTTTGATTTCCTCTTTGATTTCTTCTTTGATTGTTTTCATGTGTTCTTTGACCTCTTTGAACATAATTATAATTATTCTTTTGAGCTCTTTCTCAGTCATTTCCTCTAATTCTTTCTCACTGGAGGACATTTCTGATGCATTAATACTTTTAGGTGGATTTATATCGTCTTGCTTTTTAGTGTTTCTTGTGTTATAATGTATATATTTTTGCATCTTGGATTAAGTTAATGCTTGGATTTTCTAGCTAGCTGTGTATTCTTAGCTGTATCAATTGATTTGATGTAATATATTTTCAGGGTAGGACCTTAAGGTGTTAGGTGTGGCTCTTAAGACTCTCAGAGTATCTACAAAGATTAGGTGTTGAGTTTCCCTGCTATAGGAGTATTCAAGCAGGCTGAGTGGAATAAAATACAGGTAGATTCTAAAATTTAACTAAACACTGTACACATTCAATCAAAAACAGCCCCAAGTATGTATGCAAGAGTAGTTATTATAACGACCAGATCTTCTATCAACAAAGAGGTTAAGATTTCTGGTCTGTTGAGGGATCCAAGTGAGCTTGTGACCAAGTGAGAGCCTTCCCTGGTGCAATCCCAGTTACCTTGGATGATTTTGGTCTCAGTTAAGTTGCTGCCTGGGTCGTCGGGCTGCTGTTCTGATTTCTGGAGCTGGGCACTTTCTTTTCCTGCGGAGCAATCTGAGCCGCTGCTGCTGCCTCTGCTGCTGCTGTAGCTGCCACTGCTGGAGCCACCACTGCTGCTGAAGCTGCTGGTGCTGTGTCCACTGCCGCTGCTCCCCCTGAAGCTGCTGCTGCTGAGTCTGCCGCTGCTGCCACTCCTGGGTCTGCTGCTGCTGGGGCCGCTGTTACCGGTGCTGGAGCTGCTGATGTTGCTGCCGAACTCTGCTCCTGCTTGGGTCCCGCTGTCAGCCCAAGTTGGCGTGGCCGGTGCGGGGCCGGGGCCGCTGCTCTGTTCACCCGAGCTGGGTTCAGGCGGTAGGGGAGGGGAGGGAGCCGCAGCTGCTCTGGTTCTCTCGCTGCTCCAAGCGTTCTTCTACCTCGCGGTCTGCTCCTCCGTTGCTCGCTGCCGCTCTCCGCTCACGTTTCCCGAGTTGCAGAGAGCGTGGTGTGAGGGAAAGCTCCCGCACCCGGCTTTTCCTGCGGCTCGAGCCAAATCTGGCGGCTTTCTGGTGCGCCACGGCCGCGGTGGTTGGCCGAGCTGCTGAAGCCGCTTTTCCCACCTGTATGGGCTCTGGATGCTCTGGAACTCTTCTACTTCTCTGCTGCCGCTTCAATTTCCTATACACCTCACTTTTTAGTAAAAGTGTGTATTTTGCTGAGTTTTTTTGGTCTTTTTCCCCCCTAGGCTGCTTTGGCATGGTACCTATGCCACCATCTTAACCGGAAGTCCTATGTTTTATTTTTTTAAAACCCTTTTTGCATTAGGCATTTATTGTCCCAATAAAAAAGATCCTTACTACACATTAACATTTGGTTGTCTTAGTGTATACACATGATGTTGACAAAGAATTTCCTTGAAACTTGAAATTTGCTACTCTACAGAAAAGATTCTAATTAAATATAACTCTACTTAAAAATACATTATGGCTCAAAAAATGTAACCAAGGCACCAAGAAGATGTGATTTGATGAAGTATATTTTCCATATGTAGAAAAATGGGTGCCACTCACTCAACCTTTGCTCTCATGTGTGGCATTATTGTTGCATCTACCAAACATGTTGTCTACCAATCTTATGGAATTCCATGGTTCTTAATATTTAAGCCATAAATTGAATCTAAATATTAGTCAATATTAAAAATAAGTAAATATCAATTCCCCTGAACCTGTGCATTCCTTATTTTTAGCAAAATGATGTAAGATTTAAAGTAAAAATGCTAGCAGCTCACAGCATACAGCCTTTGTTCAAAACTCTTAACCACTTTTGGAGAAGTTGCAATTATGGCCATAAAAAAATGTTCATGCACCCAGCCAGTAGTGAAAGTAGTAGGTTATCTTCATACCACACTGCAAAATAATATTTTGCCAGAGGATAAAAGGGTGCTTTGAAAAATTCTATTGGAAATGGGTCTTCGATCTATATCAAAGTACTTGGAACTCATTTCAAAGGAGTTTAAAATATTTGCAAAAATAAAATTCATCTAGAATGAGAGAATGTCTGAAAGCTGAACAGAAAGCAACAAAGATGCAAAGAAACGCTGTTCCTGCAATGTTGCTTGGCATGCAGTCTTAGACAGTATGTTTGTGTCACTGGGTATGTGGTTATTTTGTGAATACAAGTATGTCTTCCAATAAAGTAAACTGATAATTTTATTCATCATAGGAAAGTAGTAAAAAATATTGCACTTTAAAGTATTGGAATATTTATTTTAATACTAAGATATTGTATAGCAAAATATTAATGAGATATTGAAATTCATACATGGAGATGTTTCTATTTTTTTTAATTTTATTTTGAGTATCCTTCTACTAGTTATAGAGCTTGTGGGGTTCCAAAGAATTCCCTGGTCTCTGCTCCCCTGTGGAACTGGGTGACAGGCGTGGGATGGGATGGGATCCATAGCTTTAAACACTGGCAATCTCAGGCTCCCTGAGACCCTCATGCTTGTAAAGGAAGTGCCCTTAATCACGGAGCAATCTCTCCTTCTTCTCTTTATTTTGAATCATGTGCCTAAAAATTTCCTCCTTCATACTTAAACATTTTAAATTATAAGGACCTATCCCTCCATTTTGAAGTCAAATTTAAGTTAAAATGACATAATTCTGAAAATATTGAAGAGGAAATAAAATTTCACATTATTAGCTCTTTTGGTAATGTTAAAATATTGCAAGAGAAGAAGTACTAAAGTTAACATATTTGACTGTGATTTAAAGGTGCGTTTCTTATATAATGCATAGGAAGCTCCAGTTTTGAAGCTAGTATTGAAAATAATTTGCACACTGAGCAGTTTTTATAAGTGATTTTAATGTTTCTAAAATGGGCCATCTAAAAAAAAAAAGGAAAGTTTAATCATTTTGCACTTTTATTGTCTGTAAATTGATTTTTAAATTCAAATAATTCTGAAGTTTCATTCACTGTTCTACTTGAACATAGTGGGGGGAAATGTTCTAGTCCAAAGAAACTTGAGTGCCATTAAAAAAAAAAAAATTTGACATACTAAGATTTTGTGTGTGTGAGAGAGAGATGTTTTAGTTAAGAGTAAAAGAAAAAAAAGTTAGATTTTTTTTTTCTTAAAGAAAAAGGGAAACTGTATAATTTGAATGTGAATCATGATTTTTTTTTTTTTTTTTTTTTTACTGTTCAGGGGGTGTTAGATTCCTAAGTCAGTGAGTTTATTGTGCAATTATTATGGTATACCTAATGAGCTTTCCCCTATATTGCCCCCTTTGGGTTAAACAAAAAGGCACATATCTCCACTTTCTGGCCCTGAGCTATCTTGTTTGCTTAAAAGCAACTTAGTCTATGTTTTCTTTTTGTTGTTTTTTTTTTGTTTTTTGTGTTTTTTTGCAATGAGTTATTTACCAGCTAACAAGATATATCCTTTGCTTCCTTTCCTATATTGATATGGACTATGGGGTATGCATCTTTTGTTGTCTTGGTGTTTAGCCTATATTTAATACCAGAAAGAATAAGGAAAGACCTCCCATTACTCACAGTTCTGAACATTTTTATAATCTATGTGATGGCCAGTAGCTTCCTGCTTTGTGTTTTAATCTTATACATGACAACATGGGACCAGAGATTTATTTTGTTTTCTTCTTCTTATCTTTTCTTTCCTTTTCTCCTGTGGTAGGATTTCACTCTAGTCCAGGCTGACCTGGAACTCACTCTGTAGTCCCAGAATGGCCTCAAGTTCATATGAGCCTTATACCCCTGCCTTCCAAGTGTTAGGATTAAAGGCATGCACCACCATGCCTGGATGTATTCTTATTAAAGGAATTCACCAGTATTTCTAATGTTGGTGTATGTTATTTTTTCTTGTTCTCAAACCAGTGCAGATAATGCCATATTTTTAGTATTTTTTTTATAATATCCTTTTGTTCTTGGTTTTATATCTTTTTGATACCATAAATTTCATGATTATTTCCATCAATTTCTTATAAATAATGAATGACCTAATTTATCTAAAATATACAATATAATATACTTTCTAAGTGGAAATTATCTTGTCAAACAAAATGGTATATTTTGACACCATAGCCTCAAACATCTCTAGAGATCCTGTTTTCAACAAGCCATGACTTAACTATCAGTATCAACATTACTGAGAACATCTTGGAATTCAGAACCTCTTGGTCCACCCAGCTATGTATCAGAAACTGGGGGTGATGACAATAAAAATGTCTAAACACAGTCTTCAAGTGATTTTAATTAAGGCAAAAATATAAGAGTCCCTGCTGGAAAGAAAAAGTTCTTTATTCAGAGGTGAATAATCTCGCTGAAATATTGGATGAGGGAGGCAAATTTCATGGCTTTCATATTCACATGAAAATAACAAGTCAAATGGTTAAAGAATATATTGACTATTGATTAAGGAATGATGGTTATACTGAAAATTTTTCAATGACTGCCTTCCTTTCCAGCTACTAAATATGGATGAGCAGAGAAGGCCTTTTCCAGTTGTTCAAATGGTTTGCCTGACAGGGTGATTATATAGTGTTTCTAACTTAATTCAAGAAGACCAGACAGTAACTCATCACTATGACTTGTGAATGAAGCTCATCCCTTGACAAGGCACAGGAATTTTTCCTCTTAGTTCTTAAATTCTAATATAAAATTTACAGGATCATACCATCAAGGACTAAGGAGTAAATCCTTAGAACAGGCTTCCTCAACAGAATTTTAACATTCTTGGGGTAAGTTATTATATGTACTAGCCAATGCACCTCAATACATTTTTGTGTTTTCTTATCATAGTAATGTGTGTTTATTATAAAAATGAACAATAAAGCAATAATGTCCTTCTTTTGTCAGATTGATTTTCTTAGTTTGGGTAAATAATCTCCCCAAGATTTATTCACAAAAATATTTTAATGTCCTGAGTTTCCTCATATGAATATATTTGCAGACTATGTTTGAAGGGTAAAATTAGAGGAGGATACGAGGATGGGCCTTAATCCAGTATGACAGGTGATCTAATAAGATAAAGAGATCAGGGCAAATACCAAGGCAGAGAAATGGCCACGTGAAGACAGAGGGATAAGACAGGTCTCTTCAAGCCAGGGAGAAGTGCTCACAGCCAGGCCTGCTCACATCGTGACCTCAGATTTGTAATCTTGCAGAAGTGTGGAGAGGAACTCTGCTGAAACACAGGAGTGGCCCTGGTGAAGAGCTCTTCTTTCTCCACTAGATCATTGACAGCTGCTTGTCCTTTTAAGGCTGTTCCCAGTGACAGTTGGATTTCTGACACTCTGGCCCTTTCTGTTTTATGGCTGGCATGCCTCTTTTCATTCCTTTGAATATGTAAATGAGTTTTTTGATACCCCTCACACCTATGTTCTACTTCCCCAACATGATAATCTTTGTTGTTCTAGTTTTGTCAGTTCTATCTTCACCCATGCTATAAGGATTCATCTCTGTCCTAAGCTACTGTACAAAGCCTCTTACAGGGCATGCTTTTCCTATGTGTCTGCCCATTTCAGACTACATCTCAAATTGTAGGCAGCATGGAGTTCTAAAACAGAGGTTTAAAATACCTCGTTGAATCACTGACCCTTGCCACATCTTAGTGCAAATGCAATGTTTTAGGCCGGTGTGGGGCTCACACCAGGACTCCCAACATGAGGAAGGTGAAGCTGAAGGACTGCAAGTTCCAGGCCAGTCTGGGATAAATAATGATAAATGTTGCCTCTGTCACAAAAAAATAGAAGAGAAAAATGTTAAAAGTACCCTTTAACCTCTGCAGAAATATGATTTGGTGTATACTGAGTTCTGCAAGATGAGACCAGGAAATAACACAGTTCTTTTTTTTTTTTTTTTTTGTCAACCCTGTATGCTGCATATACTTGGACAACTCAGGTCTTTGAGCTTTCCCTTCCTAGTGAAAAAAGCTCTTTATTTGTATTGGCTTTCCAGGTAGCTTTTGTACATATCTGCAATCTGCACATGCACATGTTGTTGGAATGGGTGGATTGGTATCTCTACAAAGTGGAGAAAAAAATAAGTATACAGAGGTACTTGTGAAAATCTGATTAAAGTCTCTCTTTCCATAAAGAACATCTTGAATCATAGCTGCCTTTGCTTCATCCTCTGAAAGACTTTTTTTTTTTTTTTTTTTTTTTTTTCAGGTAGGGTTTCACTCTAGCCCAAGTTGACTTGGAATTCATTCACTATGTAGTTTCAGGGTAGTTTTGAACTCCCATCAAATCTCCTATGTCTGCCTCCTGAGTGCTGGAATTAAAGGAGTGTGCCACCACACCTGACTTTGAAATACTTTGAAGCATTATTAATAACATAACAATGGACAGCAAGGCAATGTATGATGCCATACAAATGACCTTATAATCGAAGAAGTATTGTAACTGTGTTACAGGACACTGGTCCAAGAAATTAACATCATATATATACAAGGACTACTTTTATAAGGGTCAAAACAAAAAAAAAAAAAAGTTTAAGAATGTCCTCTGAATGTAAGTAAAATCTACTATTGTTCTCCTTATTTTTTAAGTATGTTTATTTACTTATTTGTGAGGGGAGAGAGAAGGAGAGTGAGAAAAAGCAAATGGGCACACCAGGGCTTCTTGCCATTGCAAACAAAATCCAGAAACGTGCCATTTACTGCATCTAGCTTTATGTGGATAATGGGGAATCAAGTCCAGATCCTCAGTCTATGCAAGCAAATTCCTTTAACTACTGAATCATCTCCCCAGGCCCTGCTCTCCTTAGCTAGATAAGTCCTGGAACCGTGTTACCATCCTGATAGGAGATATCCAGCATGGAAGCTAATATAGAAGAGATGGTGGGTAAAATGAGAAAATAATTTTGTTAGATGGTAGACTTCTCTCCTTATTTGCAGGGCAACACATCAGAGTTAGGAGAACTCAAGGAAGATAATTTGGATGGTCCATTCTCATGGAGTCATTTCACCATTGTACACATACACGGTTATTTCCAGAATGGGTTCTGGCTAGCAGAGGTATTTGGGCAAGACTTTCATTAAAATATTAGGGCTGAGTGTGTGGACTGACAAGAATTCTCTATTATGTAAATGTTCTGAGTCTACGGGACTCAGAGCCAAGACTGACACATTGAGTAGCTCAGGTTGTTCAACATCCAACTGTCTTCTCACCATCAGTATTCCCTAGTCTTGGTTGCTGTTTGAATTCATGTGATTTTTTAACTCATTCTCAGGATCCTGTTTAATCTACCAACCCCCAAGACAAACTGAGTTGGTTCAAGTCCAGAGGCTACAAATGAGAGTTGAGGTTATTCTATTAACGGGTTATGAATTTTCATCTAAGGTCTTTGTTTCTCTTTAGTATTTAGGCTGGAGAGATGGCTCCATTGGTAAGAGTGGTTGTAGTGCAAGCATGAGAACCCAAGTTCCATCCCTAGCAGCTATGTGAAAATCTAGTCATGGGTGTGCCTACCTGTAGCTGCAGCACTGTAGGAGACAGACACAGGGTGATTAATGGGGTCCTGTGGTCAGCCAGCCTCACTGAAAACTGGGGAGCTTCAGTTTCCATGCACGGCACTACCTCAGGAACAAGGCTGACAAGGAATAGAGGAGGACAACAGAGATCTTCTGACTTCTGTATTCATGGGCACAACAACTAGATGAACACACATGCATATACCACACACACACATACAAACATGTATATACCACACATACAAAGTATACACATACACACCATATAATTATCAATAAGAAACCTGCCTTCCAACACAAATGAATATGCATAACTGAGAAGAGGATAGGAATTCAAGACTAAATTCTATGTTTTTGAAATGGTATAGTATCTACCTAAGTGAAATTTTAAGGCATACCAATTTAGTCATTTTTCCCATTGTGATTTAATGAATGCACATGTCATATAGATATCAGTGCTGTGTAAATTTAAAAAATTCCTCTGTATTATATGTCAGCAGACCATTTACTCGGGCATTATGCTGCTGTGTGAAAGCCTAAGTTCTCCTGGGATGACCTTCTTTAAATAAAGATACATAGACATAAGAACCAGGACTGCCAATGTCAATCAGTTTCACAATAGGCTAGTAATGAGACTCAACGTTCAAAGACCAGGTAATTTTGGCTTGTAAGTATGAAAAGAGCATCACAGCTTGGTAGTTAACGAAGGTGGAGACCCACTGACCTAGACAAGGAGAAGAGAGGAGTTGTTAGTTATAAAAAATGAAGATCATAAGAGCCATAACTATTTCCTATTGAAAATAATGAATTATTATTTCTTACCTTTCAAATTACTCCTGAATATGGTGTTCATTCTATTTTTCTCCATTAATGGTAATGCTCTCAGAATGCTTTGAGATCTTCACATGAAATACACTAAGTGCAAATTAATGTCATTTAAAAGCTGTCTTAATGACTTCATATGCAATAGTGGAATGGCTTCCAATTTAGTTCTAAATAGGTGTAAATCATTTCCTATGAAGGACCAACTGAATTAATTGTGGCCTAGTTCAGCATACACCAAGCCTATTAGGGTACTTGAGCACAGCTGCGGCTCAAAGCATAAACTAGATTAGAATACTGTTTGCAGAAAATAGAAAATCGGAGGACTCTTTGAGGCAATTAGCAAAATCAGAGCATCCTTTGAAGCAAATAAGCATGAAAAAAAATGCCTTTCTTACCCTGATTTTTCCAAATGCCTTATTCTGCTACTGTCTTGGATTATGTTCAAAACTCAGCACAACCAAGTTTCTGTAATATAGATGAGATTTTTGTTTTGATAGGAATAATTCAATCACAACCAAATGCACATTTTCAACCACAGCAATGATGAACATGACTAGACAATGACACCCATGGCAGCCTGACTCACTGGCCCATCATGATCTACTTAGGCATTTCCATTGATTTGGGAGGAAGGGGATACATGTGGAGGTTTAAAAGAACACAGAAGCTCTTTACCACAATACAATGAAAATACATGCATAAATGTATGCAGATCAAATACTACAAACAGCATCTTGTATGTAGTACTTTAACTTTATTTGATGATTGAATTAATAAATTAGATAGCATTCCATATGCTTCCAAAGGAAGAAATGACATTTTATGTATACTAACTGCTTCTGGGATGTTTAGTGAGCCAATTACAAATCATATTTTTAGCACAATATTTACATTCCAAAAAGCTTTCAATAACATATAATAAAATAAAATGTCTGTTCTTAAAAGTTTTGCAGTAGTGGGTTTTTTTTTGTCATTAACTATAGACACCGGAAAATAAAACTCAAGCTTAAATTTCCCATGGACATTGTATGTCACTTTTTTCTGTATATAATTGTTTGCAAATCAGAAGTTTGCATGACTTTACAACTGCAGATGTGATTCTATCAGTTTAGATGAATAAACTCTTTCATTGAAAAAAGACAACTTAAAAAGATTCTACTCATACTTCATCTTCTGTTTTCAGAAACTCAGTGTGATTCAATTATTAAGCTATAGTTTTAGCAACTGAAAAGAAACAGCACAGGTGTATCTGACACATACGGTGCAAGTTGTGCCAGTTTGGAAAGTGAGCATCAGGAAGCTCACGGGCACTCCAGTGCCCACCCACCTACACTAGTTTACTCAGAGAAAACATGTTGACAGAATGAAGTACAAGCAGAGATATGAGCAATCTCTCTCTGTCTCTCTGTCTCTCTGTTTCTCTCTCTCTCTCTCTCTCTCTCTCTCTCTCTCTCTCTCTCTCTCTCTCTCCTAAACCCACTCTGTATAATCATTCCTGGAACACATGGTAGGGTACACACTCCAGGATAAATGTTTATCATCCTCAATACATGCAATCAATCATACAATCAATGATGCTTTCAGTGAGTAAATATATTGTCATAATACCATAGTTTTTCTGTTCAAGTAACCACTTTTTTATTCAACAATGTAGAAACAGTCACTGGTAATTCGAAGACAGCAAAAGAGAAACTGTAAAGGTCTTCCTATAAGTAGAAATATTAAAGTTATTTTAATTTTTTTGTTTTTATTTTTACTTTATTTGAAAGTGACAGACAGAGAAAAAGGCAGAGAAAGGGCGAGAGAGAGAGAATGGGTGTGCCAGGGCTTCCAGCCACTGCAAACGAACTCCAGACACGTGCGCCCCCTTGTGCATCTGTCTAACATGAGTCCTGGGGAATCAACCATTGAGCCAGGATACTTAGGTTTCACAGGCAAGTACTTAACTGCTAAGCCATCTCTACAGGCCAGATTAAAGTTTTTTGACTCTGTGTAGAAAGAAAAGATAACTTACTGATATTGCTGAGTTCCTCAGTAACAAAAAATCTTCATAAAAACATGAAAAACAAAAATAAATTTGTGTTAGTTTTGTTCACAGACCTTAGAATTAACAAATTATAGTCACCATCTGTGTTCACTGCTGAGTAAGGATGGAAAAATGAGAGTTGCTGGGAGGATGTCCAAGTCAGTGAGGTGCTATACACAAGTTCAAATATCTCCAACACACACTAAAACACTATGTGTGGTGGTGTGTGCCTATAGTACCAATACTGAGAAGACATAAACAGGAGGATCCACTCAGCTTGCTAGACAGCAAAGCTAGTTGATCCTGTGAGTCCTCCATTTATTCAGAGACCCTTTCTTCAAAAATATTAGGGATAGGGCTGGAGAGATAGCTTAGCAGTTAAAAGCATTTGCCTGCAAAGCCAAAGAACCCTGGTTCAATTCCCCAGGGCCCATGTAAGCCAGCTGCACAAAAGGGTTTATGTATCTAGAGCTTTTTTGCAGTGGCTGGAGGCCCTTCCATGCCCATTCTCTTTCTCTCTCTTCCCCTACTCTGCCTCTTTCTCTCTTTCTTTCAAATAAATAAATAAAATATATTTTAAAAATATTAGGTGCAGAGTGATTGAGGAAGACACCTGACACTGATCCCCAGTCTCCACACACATGCACACATAAGCATGTATACACACACATGCAGGCACACATGGAAAAGACATTGTGTAATATAGTTAAGAACTATTTTGGTTTGGGTATCCAATGAGGATCTTGTAATGAGTATATCCAGTTGGTAAGATGGGGTCCAGGGTACATCAGCAAATGTAATAAATGCACCAAGTAGGTATGTACCTATATGCAAACATTGTCTTATCTTAAAGTAAGCTTCAAACAATATATAGTCATATACTTATAACATGCATTTAGAAACTCTTTGGAAAGTTAGATACATCTCCATTGCATATGATTGCCTTTATTTGACTTCATTTCCACTGTATTATTTTACTGACCTGAATACTAAACTTACTGAATTTTGACCTAAAATCAAATCTTATGAAGTGTTACTGGGGCAAATTATTTGTAAACAAAATAATTAAGAATTGTGATGACTAATACTTCCACAATTCTTATTAAAATGAAATAGAACAAGTTTATATTGCATGCTTTATTTAACAGAAGTAGATCATTTGAGCTCCAGTGACTTGAAACCTCAATTCATGAGGGACCCTAATAGCAACAAAAATTATGTGGGTAGAGAAGAGGGTCTTTACAAGAGCTATTCTGTCAGTAGTATAGATGGTAAAACTTTCAAATTCTGTTAAGTTATTATTTGTCTAGTGGAAATCACATTAACTTGTCATGTATTGATGCCCAATATAAAACATGTGGTTTCATGTAACCACAAATGCACAGATAAGGGGGATTTGTATAATGGATGAGGTATTTTAGCATGTATTCTGAGCTTTCAGTGAATAGTAAATGGCTTCACACTTGAGGTGCCTTATGAGAAGCATTTGGTTTTAAGTCATTCTTATTTTCATTTTTCTTATTATTCTTATTTTTAAAATATTTTATTTATTTATTTGAGAGAGAAAGAAGCAGATGAGGGAGAGAAAGAGTAAAAAAAGAGAGAGAAAATGGGTATGCACCAGGTCTTCCAGCCACCTTTAACAAACTCCAGATGCTTGCACCACTTTGTGCATCTGGCTTATACAGGTCCTGGGGAATCAAACCTGGGTCCACTGGCTTTTCATCCAAGCTCCTTAACCACTAAGCCAACTCTCCAGCCTTTTCTGTTATTCTCAATACAGTGCCATTAGAGGTGAAATTATCTCTGAGGCCATATACAAAAACCTATCTAAAAGTCTGTTCTATCAATTTTGAGATCCAAGAGTGCTGGAATTTTGGAGGTCTGAACTTAGGTAAGATCTTCTAAAGTGGCTTTGTCTCTTACTTTTGAGCAACCCCACAGCTGTGTGTTTTCATTTCTCATCATGGTATTAGTACAACTTCAAAAGTGGTTTTTTACAAGATATAATTTATACTCTTGTGTCACTGAAATGTCAGTGATGAAGAGGGCATTTGATATTTGTAGCATGAAACTCAGAAAGAAAACTTCTGTCAAGTGCTTCTCCCTAATGCAACACCAAGAATAACTTAACTTGTATTAAGTTTGCTACTCATGCTCTCTTATCCCCCTCATCTTCAAGGGATTGCTAAGATTCTTCTAAACAAAACACTCTATCCTCTAGGGTGAATTCTCAAAATCGTGCTTAGGCAAGGCACATACAAAAGCTGTTGGTTTATTTCATTTTTGACGCTTGTTTCCACTGTAGTATTTTGAACATTCAACCCTCCAGGTTAACACATTCATTTAAAACATCTCATGAGTACGATACAAGCTTGCATTGAACTTGCAGATCTGAAAAAATAAAAAGGCTCTTATGGAGCCAGATAATAGTTACATTCATAGGTCTGTGATTTTTCATCCCAGCTCTAGGCCAGCAAAATTTCACACAGTATAATGGAATGAATTCTAAAATTACTACTGAATCTTTAAGATAATTACAATATCTGGAATAAGGAACATGAATTGGTGATCCTTACCTGTGTCAAATCCTATTTTTAATAGTGGAGCAAATAAAGTGTGAATTAAATGTAGTACACCTGTTTCTCTGTAGTAGCAGTGGCACAATTAGTTCAGCAACGTTTTTTGAAACTAATTTTTACATTGTCACCAATATCCAGGGAGGAATATTTGAGCATTCCTGTATTAATTACACCATACCTTAAAGTAATTATACATTAACTATTATAGCTCATTGCAAGAGAATTAATCTTTATAGAAATTTTGCTTTCCAAGATGTTTTTCTTTCTTTCTTTCTCCTTTCTTTCTTTCTTTCTTTCTTTCTTTCTTTCTTTCTTTCTTTCTTTCTTTCTTTCTTTCTTTCTGTTTTTGTCAAAATTATTTCTATTCCATGAAAACCAAGTGGTATCGTTTAGGTTCTAGTAAGTGCTAAACATAAAATTTAAAAACACTTCACTTAAACTATCCAAACATCTGAATAAATTATTGACATATAAAATACTGTTGTGTGATATAGATTATCATACAGTGTTCATATTTCTACATTAAGTGAATTTAAGGAATTGAGAAATCAAAAAATATTTACTGAAATTATTTTCTTTTTAAAATATATTTTATTTTACTTATTTATTTGAGAGAGACAGAAAGAGGCAGGGAGGGAGGGACAGAAGGAGAGAGAGAGAGAGAGAGAGAGAGAGAGAGAGAGAGAATAGGCATGCCATGGCATCCAGCCACTGCCAAACAAATTCCAGACGCATGTGTCCCCTTATGCGTCTGGCTTACATGGGTCCTGAAGAATCAAACCAGGGTGCTTTGGCTTTGCAGGCAAATGCCTTAACTGGTAAGCCATCTCTTCAGCCCTGAAATTAATTTCTTTAAACCTGAATTTTTACTCCATATTTTATCATACTTTCATCTTTATCTATACAGACATCATATAGACACATTCCCACTCTCTATAATGTATAGCTACCTTTTCCAAAATATGCTACTGCTTTGAAATAATTAGCCTTGTGAAGTACCGCCTATGCTACCTGGACAATACATGGGAGAAGAAAGGCATTTCCCATCGGGATTATTCTAGAACTTCATTAAGTGTCACTTCTGCCTGTCATGTTTCCATGAAAATTCATTTTATAACTAGTAGCTACATCCTCATTTTTGCACATATATCCACATATTATTTTCATCATTATAGTATAGGTCCAAGTCATGGTTTACTCTTATTTCTTAATTTATCTGCTTACCTCCACATATATTCATATATTTGAGGACTTTATGCTAGTTTATGTACTTACTTTGTATATCTTCTCATCTATTCCCTTATTTAGCAAATATTTAACCAAGGGACTATTTGGATTTTAGAAGTCTATTTGTTGCTTAAAAATTACTCTATGAAGAAGACATGGGAGCATATCACCCTTATAAACTATGGGATGGTGAAGGATGCATATCCACAAATGGCAGTATTAAGTCTCATTTAGGAAAGACCATGTGTTAGGGACTCAGCAATTGTTCCTAAGTATAAATTGAATTCATGATGACACTCTCCCAGGAGAAATTGATGTATACTGCAAAACAAACAGGAAGAATGAGGCACAAGAATCCAGAGGGCTTACCTTCCAGTGTGTGTATGTATATGAGAGAGGGAGAAGTGGAAGGGGGGGTGTGTATTTGTGTGTGTGTTGGGTTTATGGTAGAAAAAGAAAAAAATGGAGTAATGAAAGTGCATGCATCAGTGGGATGAAGAACTAGGAATAAATTTCAGAAATAAGTATAGGCATCAATGAACCTGAAATTGTGAAATATGAATAAGGTCCTATTAGACCATATCTGGAACATGACTTGACCACAGAAGTGACACTCCTGGAAGACACTGGAAGTTTAATTTCAAAGAAACTGTTCTGAGAAAGCTTCCAAGGAACAGAATAGCATTGTCATTCTATCACCTACCTATTGTCTATCTATCAAACCCTGTCTATCTATATATCATCTAATCTATATCTATCTAATCTGTCCATCTAATATCTATCCATGTGTCCATCTATCAATCTGTCATCTACCTATCTATCTCTATCTTTGTTGTCTATTTATCTATCTATCTATCATCTATCTATCTATCACCTATCCATCTCTATCTGTCATCTACCTAGCACATATACATCTAGATCTATCTACATATAGATCTATCTATCAATCTATCATTATCTATCTATCATCAGTCTAATATCTCCATGTCTATCAGGATCTGTCTTGCTAGCATGGTTCTGTCTGACATCTATCATCAATTATCTATCATACATCTATGAACTATCTGCCACCTCTATCACCTACTTATCATCTATGTACAAGCATTTCTCTGTCTTCATTTTCTTGTGAAGTAGACAAAGAAAGTTATTGACAAATATTAACTGCAAGTTACGTATTCTACTAAAAAGAATATTCAATGCATAGTTTAGTGGTATCCTCAAATCCAACAGCAAATTTTTGATCTCCAACAAGTCAAATCATAGTAAATTGATAAATTACATTCATCAGTTGATAGTAATTCCAAAATATTTTCAGGACAAGTCCAATTATGATTGTTGTGTTGAAACACATTTTAAACTAATGATAATAAAACTCAAATGTAAAGTGTTGCAAAGGGAAGGTTGAAATCATTGTTCTCTTATCTTTATAGAAAATGATATTAGAAATAAAATTTTTATAAAGAACAGATTAGGAGACATGCAGAAAACATATAGTATAGCAATAAATCATAGTTATTTCACACAATAAATATATCTTAATACTTGATTTTTCTGATATTATCATGTTCAAAACATGTGTGTCACATTTTTCTGCATTTTGCTACCATGGGGTAGGTTCTGAAAAGAAAGATGGATTGTGCTTCCCCTGGCTTTTACTGCTTTGAGTCCTCTGTTTTTTGTAGGTGTTAATCCGCTCCATTGTGTTCAGTTGGCAAAGATTTCCTTTTCCTATTTTGTCTCTTGATTCTGGTCATTATTTTCTTAATCGTGCAGAAGCTTTTTAACTTCAGTCTCTACTTTTCTGGTGCTACTGATGTCATTTTATGGAAAGCCCTTGCCTAAAGCTCTATCTTTTGTTTTCCTGTAGCAACTTCAGAGCTTAACATTTTACAGTAAGGTGTTTGATGAATTTTGAATTGAATTTTGTACACAGTTAGAGATATGAACGTAGTTTTATTCTTCTCCATGTGTGTATCCAGTTTTCTGAGTACCATTTATTGAATAATTTTATCTGTTACTAGTTGGTAAAGTGCTTGCTCTGTAAGCATGATTACTTAAGTTTGTTTTCTAATGTTTTGTGTACATTTGATGCACCTTTGTGAGTTTATTTTTGGGTCTTATATGCTATCCCTTTGTTCTAAGTGTCCATTTTGTGACAGAATTATTCATTTTTATTTTAACTGTAATTTATCATTAAGAGTACCTATACTTTTTTTCAAACTAGTTTCGTGTCATAATATATTGTCTTAAATTTATTTAAAATTTGCTATCTAAAAATAACTTGTCTTAATATTTGAGCCATACTTTATTTTTTGAAGGTTAGGGAGATTTTATTTTATTATAGGAAAGTCAACTTAGGAAAAGGAGAAATTTGAGCTTAGATCTTGAAAGCAGGAATGTATACAGAGTTCTTGACCAAGAAGAAAGAAAGAGGGTTTCCTGAAGGATGGGGAAGTCCCCTTAGAAAAGAAGGAGCCAAGTAAAGGTTCCTATATAGCAGGAAGGGGTTTCCAGAAGTAGAAATCACTAAGCCATATATTTTAAACAATTCATGAAGAGTTTTACTTTGCTTACCTATTTTATATATATATATATATATATTTAAATTTTTTATTTATTTATTTGAGAGCGACAGACACAGAGAGAAAGACAGATAGAAGGAGAGAGAGAGAATGGGCGTGCCAGGGCTTCCAGCCTCTGCAAACGAACTCCAGACGCGTGCGCCCCCTTGTGCATCTGACTAACGTGGGACCTGGGGAACTGAGCCTCGAACCGGGGTCCTTAGGCTTCACAGGCAAGCGCTTAACCGCTAAGCCATCTCTCCAACCCTGCTTACCTATTTTTAAAAGGAGAGGAGAGTCTCTTGAACCAATGTGGATTCTACCAATCTATGTATTTTCCGGTATTTTCTTGTACTAAAAATTGTTGATATTAAAATGTGAAGTAGAAAAATGAAAAGTACTATTTTTTTTGTTCTCTGGTGTATAAATTTGTTGAAAAAAAAAACAGATAAATGGGAAAGGTTTTTTGTTCATTTGTTTGTTTGTTTTTGTTTTTGTTGAGGAAAGCCCAACAGACTGGGCTTCTTTAATTTATATAAAAAAGAAAGAGCAAGAGAGAGAGAGAATTTGCATGCCAGGGCCTGTAGGCACTGAAATTGAACTCCAGACATGTGCACCACCTTGTGTGCACACGTGGCCTTGTGCACTTTATTCACTGTGCATATGGCTTACATGGTATCTGGAAAGTCAAACATGTGTCCTTAGACTTCGCAGGGAAGTGCCTTAACTGCCAAGCCATCTCTCCAGCCCAGGCAAGGGTTTCTGGTGTTGGAAGAGGATGTAAATGTCCACATTTAAAATAATCCTTTCTGGGCTGTGGAGACGACTCAGTGCAGGAACACTTGCAATGATTTTCATGAGTTCGGATGCCCAGAACCTACATAAGACACATAGTCGCACAAGAATCTGTATGCATGTGTGGAGAGATGGGAGGAAAAATCAGGAGAGTTCTTGAAAGCTGACAGGCCATCCAGTCTGGTGACTGAAACAGTGAATAACAGGAGACCCTCACTCTCAGTAGGTGGAAGGCAAGGAACAACACATGAGGTTATCCTATCTCCACACGCATGTTATGGTATGGTAGTTCTCCAGTGCTGCTGGACTATTTCCAATAACAGTTAACTATCACCTTCAAGCATGGCCATTTTATTTCACATGCCAGTTCTCATTTTATATCTGTCTCTAGATAAATGAAAGCATGGCCACTCTGTATTCAATTTGATCAACTACTAAACATTACAAAATAGTTCAACCTATCCCTTTTGTATTTATTGTTTAAGTTAAACAATCTCAATTTCTTCATCATTCTTTCGTATCACCATTCATTGAAATAATAATAATAATAATAGAGGGTCATTTCATCCTTTCCAGTAGACTTAGACTCCTTTGTAGAGAAGTATGATCCATCTAAATTTTCAGAATTTCCCCTCTGTGTGGCACAAAAATGATAAGACATTAAAGTTATACTCTTATGCCTCAAAATATCTAGCATTTACACTGTTACATTTAGTCATAACAAAAAAAGTAAGTAAAGATCTTCACACTTTCAGAGACCATCATTGCAGTTGGGAGAGGTCAGGTCTTAATAAATGACTTTAACATTCCTTTTGACATCACATCTAGACAGCATTTCATGATGCTAACACTTCTTACCTCATTTGTTCATAAAATAACAAATCAGTTAAAATATAGTATATTATCCCCATAAATATTATTTGATGAAGATAAAATCATTTATAAGTGAAACTAGAATGTAACTTTGTCTTCTTAGGCTAGATCTAAAATTGCCCATAAAAAGTAATAAGCTTAATACACAATATGGACTACTTTAGAAATATTTCAGATATTTCCAGTATTTAAAGGAATATTTCAAAGTGTGGGAGGAAGTCTTTTACATACTTAATTAATGAACTTATTCAAGAGAGAAAGAGAGGGAAAGAAGGACAGTGGGGGAGAATGGGCACCTCAGGGTCTCTAGCCACTGCACATGAAGGTGACATATGTGCCACGTTGTGCGTCTGACTTCAGAGGGTACTGGGGAATCAAACCTGGGTCATTAGGCTTTACAGACAAGTGCCTTAACTGTTAAGCCATCTCTCTGGCCCTAGAGGAAATTTTTGATGAAACATTTTAACATCACAGTCATTTTAATAAAATGTAAAAAATTCTGAAGCTTTGATATTTGTACCACTTCCTATTCAGCTTATATCTATTCTAATAACTATGGCTTCATAATTTTTAATATTGAAATATTAAAAGAGGTAGAGAAAGCACCTAATTTTTATTAGATTTGACTAGATTGTACCAGATGAGCATGATATGCTAGGTAACACAGTGTACAGACAATCCAACCCTACTATTGATGTTCTTTCATGTTGCTCTGTCTAATAATTGCTAGTTGTCTACTTAGGACACATTTTATTATTCTTGCAGTGTTTTCTGGATTATTGTTAAATTAAAGATTTTTCTATCAGTCAAGTAGATTTTTAACTCAAGCTATTGTACCTTGAGCATAGTACTTGCTTCTTCTTCCTCTCAGCTTCCTTTTCACTAAATAGGCATAAATGTTTATGTTTACAGACAAATTTTTGTACAATCATATGACCAGAGATGAAAGTATTTAGAGCTGAGGTTAGCACATCAATCCATTTTTCTGTGGCTATCACAATAGGCCTACAGTTGGTACTAGATGAAGAAATGGGGTAATGTAATCCACTGTTTGGAAAGCTGGGAGCCGGAGATTAGACAGCCCCCTTTGTTTGGTTGTAACAGAACCTTATGGAGATGCAAAAAGGTAAATGCCAAATGTAGAGGGTTCAATCATGTGGGGTGATCTAGCTTTTCATTAGCCCACTGTTTTGAGAATCATCTTTTTTCTTTACCAAAGACTATTCTCCAGGAAACAATTGCTTTTCACAAGTCACTACCTCTGGAAAGTTTCACACTGCTCTTAGTTCATGAGCCTTGGAGTAATAGCCACAGGCAGGCTATAGCAATTAGGACAATGAAGAGCAATAAAAGAAGAACAATAGACTGAAATAGGATTATTCATAAGACACGTCCAACATGTACATGTCTCTTTTCAGGAAAGGAAACAGAAACCAGCTAAGATATTTTAAAATGAAATAGATTATTTTTAGTTTTTAGAATTTATAAGTAAAAGTTATTATATATATACATACATACATTAAAAGTTATTATATACATATACATAAATAAACTTTGTATGAACACATCACATGTTGGTACCATCATTTCCCTTCCCCCAACTTCACTGAGGGCTCTCCTCAGTGGGATTGCTGATATTCACTGTGAGGTTGTGGGTTATGAGTTGTGAGAGCAACAGTGAGACATTGGGGTAAGAGGAGCAATGGCTCTTGCTATTCCTTCCCACCCTGTGGCTCTGACATTTTTTAAATTAGTTATATATATAGTGTGTATACAGCCAAGATGGTACCATCAATACCCTTCTCCCTGTCATCCCCCCCATAAGGATTGTGGGTGTTACATTGTGGGGGTGGCCTTCAGTTATGGGGGAGAGGCAATGTCTCTGTGCATAGTGACCCAACTTATGGCTCTAACAAAAAGATATTATTTTTTGAGGGTGGAAATAATTGCTGGAGATAGATCTCAAGATATCAAGCAAGGTAACTGCACTATTACTCACAGTTCTCTCTACAGAGTTAGGTGACCAGACAATTGGAGACACTACTTCAGGCTTCCAGACAATACTAAGAAAATATTTCAGGTGTAATGTGCCAGGAAACTAATACTGAAAACGAAGGATATGTGGAACATGGTGGCCACAGTAAAACATTCTAACCATATCATCCTTCCACACTTTCTATGGATTTTTTTTTTTTTTCAGTAATGCAGGCATCTAATACAGATCCAGCCTTGAACTTTTCTTCACTGATAAAATTTCTGGAGACTATCTTCCCTAAAAAAATCTTTTAGAAGACTTTTCAGAATTTCCCTTTCTTTTTATAACAAAGTTAAAATAATATTCTTATCTTCACCGTGTCCCTAAATCCAAAGCCTAAAAGGACCCCTGGTCTTGCCCTCAGATGATACTCATATGGGAATATCATGCCATGTAGACCTAGAACAGTATATAAATAATAAATAATAATGTTTATGTCCTTCAGGGAAGACTGAAAACTTTCTACTTTAATTGAGTTCTTCTGCTTGTGCTTTTGATGTTTTATTTATGGTGTGCTCTGTTGGATGTTGGAAGCTTTTTCTGTTTATTGTAGTTCCTGTTCTTTTTTCAGCCCTGGAAACAACTCCTGTCTTATGTTGCCCTGTTCTCTGAAATTTTGTTTAATTTCTGTCACATAAAGGTACTGTGGAAGCTGGAGGGCACTTGTGTCAATAAATTAAAGATATAAAAAATGTCATATGCCTCTTTTCACCTAAATACAGCATTCACCAATGTATCAGGAAAAATTACTTCAGCCACTGTTCCCTCACAGAAAAATTTATTTTCTTGTTTTCCCATGATGACTTTCTAGTTTTTAGGCCTAATCAGATTGCAGAGAAAGCCAATGCATACCACACACACACATGCATACACATACACATACACACATGCACATTCATGCACACACAAATGCATACACATGCATGTACACACATGCACATGCATGCATACACATGTGCACACATACACACATGCATGCTCACACTGCACACATGCACACACACACACATGTACAAATGCACACATATGCATGCACACACATGCACAGATATGCACACGCATTTTGAAGTCTAAAATCTGGCATGCTAGACCCTCAGAACATGACACAATCTTGTCTAGAGCAGGGACAAGGGCAGAGTGGGGCATGGGACAAGCTGGCATTGAGGGTGACAGGGAGCAGGAACTACAAGTGTCTGATTGCCACCAGCTGCATTCTCCAAGACTACAGATCACCTATTGCCAGTGAGACAGGGAGATGATGCCTAAAACTCAGGTACCACAATGGCCTCTATTGGAAATTCTTACCAGCTCATTCAGAAGGAGAACATACCCCTTCAGGGACTGTAGAATGCAGTGAAATATGATCCAACTTTATTACTAGCAAGAGATTATATATAATCTGACCTTGTGACTTTGAGTGAGATACTTACTTTTCCCAATTTCAATTTCATAATCGATTAATAACATGGAAAATACCACCTCCAAACATTAATAGGAGGGATAAATAAGACTACATCTTACAAATGAGTAGCACAAAAATGTTAAGTAATGCTATTTTCATGAGTTATTAATAGTGAACAGTCTTCCTCATCAACACTTTGGGTGGGCTCCAGACTGTTCTATTCTCTGAGGGGCTTTGGAGGCTGGTTCTTTTTCTTCCCAATTGAGAAGAATTCTGACTTCTTTGAAGTCTTAATAACCATGTGCAAAAACTCTAATTGAAACACAAAAGAAGAGAAATAGAGTCAGTATTGTGTCTTTCAATCATATATATTCATAGATACTTTTGAATGAAAAAAATAGGTGTCTCTCAAGATGGACCATAGAAGCTAGGGAGATAACTTATTGAGCAGGAGGTATCTGAAATTGACCACTAGAACTCATATCAAAATGCAGATGGTGAAACACACTTGTAATCCTGGTGCTAGGAGGATACCGGAGCTTGCTAGCTACCCTGTCTGGAATGACTGGTGAGCTTCAGAGACCCACTCTCAAAAGAAGTCGGCAGTGTACCTGAGGATGAGAATAGAGGTCATCCTCTAGCCTCCACATGTACATGAGAGAAATGTACATGAATTGACACAAGTGCACACATACCAACAGGCACACACATGTGGTGGCTTGATTCAGATGATCCCCATAAACATAGGTGTCCTGAGTCTAGATCCTCAGCTGATGAAATTTGGGAAACAGGGGCTGGAGAGATAGCTTAGTAGTTAAGCACTTGCCTGAGAAGCCTAAGGACCACTGTTCAAGGCTTGATTCCCCAGTACCCATGTAAGCCAGATGCACAAAGTGGCACATGCATCTGGAGTTCATCTGCAGTGGCTGGAGGTCCTGGAACACCCATTCTCTCTCTCTCTCTCTGCCTCTTTTTCTGTCTGTCTGCCTGTCACTCTCAAATAAATAAATAAAAATAAACAAAAAACTTAAAAAAGGAAATTTGGGAATTAAAACCTCCTGGGGTCAGTGTATGGATGGGGGTGGGCTTATGGGTGTTATAGCCAGCGTCCTCTTGCCTTGGCACACTCTCCTATTGCTGTTGTCCATCTGATGCTGGCCAGGAGGTAATGTCTACCCTCTGCTCATGCCATCATTTTCCCATCTTGGAACTTTCCCTCAAGTCTGTAACCCAGAATAACACCCACTTTCTCACAAGCTGCTCTTGGTTGGGTGTTTTCTGCCAAAAACGTGAAATTGAATGCAAAATACACATAAAATGAAGATGAAGACAAGTGTGCCCTTCCTTGGAAAATCAGGCAGAAATGTCTATAGACAGATTTCAGTGCAAAATTGAACAGAATACAGATAAAAGTCCCTGTATGAAAGGGCAGGGCAGAGGAGCTACAGACTGCCAAGGTTTCACTTGGAAGCAGGTCTAGACTCCTGTGTAAGCTCACTGTTACAGAAACAGCTGTGGTGGTTTGATTCAGGTGTCCCCATAAACTTAGGTGTTCTGAATGATAGGTTCCCAGCTGATGGAGATTTGGGAACTAATGCCTCCTGGAGATAGTATATTGTTGGCGGTGGGCTTATGCATGTTATAGCCAGTTTCCCCTTGACAGTGTTTGGCACATTCTCTTGTTGCTGTTGTCTACCTGATGTTGGCCAGAGGGTGGTGTCCACCCTCTGCTCATACCATCATTTTCCCTGCCATAATGGAGCTTCCCTTCAAGTCTGTAAGCCAAAATAAACCCCTTTTTCCTAAAAGCTGCTCTTGGTTGGGTAGATTCTGCCAGCAATGCGAACCTGACTGCAGCAACAGCTTGGAAAGAGATGGTAAGGAAAAGGATTGGGGTGGGGGAGAAGAGGTATCTGTGTTGATTTTTGAAAATGGGATAATAATGGTGTAGTAGACCCTAGGATGGGGTGGGAACTCAAGCATGGCTTTCCATGGAAAGTGTTACAACTGTGGAGTGGTTGCAGCCAATCTCAGTTCCTCAGCTCTCTGCTGCCTTCTCATCCATTTTGTGTGTGTATGTGTGTGGTGCGCATTGTATGCATCGAGTGTTTGCCCAAGTGTGTGTGTGTGTGTGTGTGTGTGTGTGTGTGTGTGTGTGTTGTGAAAACCAAACGTTGACCACACTGTCTATCTTCCTACAATGCATGCTCTCCATTTTATCTACTATGTTAGTATCTCTCACTTGAACCTGGAATTCACACATTTCTACTGGCCAGCTTCCCCTGATACCTCCGGCCTCTGCCACTAGAGTGCTGCAATGGCAAGTGGCTTCCATGTTCTGCAGCATTGACATCGTGCTGGCGATCTTAATCCTGGTCCTCAACGTTTTCACATCAAGTTCTTTCTGCACTGTGCCTGGCTCTCCTTAACCCCTTGCAGACCATGTAGACTTCTTTTTTTTTTTAATTCTGATTTTCTTCCCTGGAAATTTCTCAGGATTTCTGAGAAGATTAAACAAAATATCTATGTGCTCATTTATTTTGCTGAGTAGGTGGGGTACCACATATTATAAGCATTCAGAAAAGATAATTGTTATTTTAGGAGGGTAATATCATGGATTAAATATAGCTCAAGCATAAAGTACACATAAATTTATTTTAAGTTTCTCAAAACTATTAAGATGTATTCTGCTTTATGTCTTAAATAACTTAATTATTTCTTTACCTGCACACCACCATGTATAAAACTGACATAATGTCTGAAAAGAAATGGTGTACTTTTCGTAAATGATGCCTGGGTGGACACTACCCTGTCTGCAGGGTAAATATAGATTTTCTTCATGGTGTGGTGTCTATTTCATTCAGGTTCATTGTGTTGAGTCACAGTTAAGAAAAATGGAAACAGTGATAATTACTCACTGACTTGAATTAATGTGGCTGCCTTATGCCCTAATAACTGTCGTTTACTCATGTCTCTTCTGTAATAACCCAAAATTAATTTCATTTTATGCTTGCAAATAATAAGTTTATTTATGATTGTTAGCCATCTTTCTTAGTATAAGTTTCTCCTTTCTGGTTACCTAGTGGATTGTGCTAATGAAGTCAAGGCTGGAGATGCATACATATGCACTTTTCCTGATCTCATGGAAGGGCTGAGAAAACCCCAAGAGAAAGTGACATTAGTTTCTCAGAAGTCTTTAGAGAAGAAGAGCAGTTCACCTTAGTCTTAGATTCTAATAATTTTGCACAATATTTCTTAGATGCTGTCCATTCACCCAAATATAATATTGAGACTCATAATAATACAGGATGTGTGTGTTACCATTGTCCTCATGTATAGAAGGAGAAGCCGAGTCACAAAGAAATTAAGGAACTTTTCCATATTCCATAGCTAGCTACTCTGTGTTGAAACCAAGATTTAAGTACATACTTCTGGCTGCAGAGCATGTGATTTAAAATGGAGCACTCAGGGAGTTCTCAGGACACAGATCCACAAAACATTGTACAAGTTACAGGTAAGTGCCAGCCGCCGAATGTAAACTGAAAATAAACCACAGTTAAAAGTGGAGCTTTCATGGCAGTAAATGACTATCGTCTTTCTCCGCATGGCCTCTCCTGCCTCTGGTTCTTGAGATGCTCTGTCCTCTATTTTAACTTGATTGTGCACATGTGCTGCTCTATAAAAATAATCTTCAGACAGGGCATTGTGGCACACACCTTTAAATCCCAGCACTTGGGAGGCAGAGGTAGGAGGATTGCAATGAGTTCGAGGCCAGCCTGTGACTCCATAGTGAATTCCAGGTGAGCCTGAGCTACAGTGAGACCCTACCTCAAAAAAAAAAAAAAAACCATACACACACACACACACACACACACACACACGCACACACACATATATAGACATTCAAATTCTTCTGTCCATGTGCTCACAATTCCTAAGTACAGCTACTTTAATACTTGGGACATTTTCTGGGGAAAAGCTCATTTTTTCTTTCTACAGAGAAAAGAAAAAATAATTCCCATATTTTAGTGTCATCCCCTTATTTTTGTATTAGTGGGAACTTATTCTTTAATAGCATTGCATGTCCCATTGAGCCTGGAGGTTCTTAGTTTACCTATGCGGGTACTAGGGTTGCATATGCTGTGGATCATCCCTGAACTTGGCAGGGAACTCTAAGCAAGCCCACAGAGAAGCAGGGATCTTGAAACAGACTATTCACACCTCATGTAACTTTATTAGTCTCTGTAAGTATGGAAGATGGCCCCTGGTTGTTTTCTAGGGAATGAGTGAGGATGATCTTGGAGAAAGGTCACCCTCTTCTGCCAACCTCAGTCAGGAAGGTGGTGTGTTGCCTAGATGTGTACATAAACAAAACAAAACAAAAAGTAAACATTTGACTTGATGAATGTCACCTGTGATACAGATATTGTTATAGAATGTAACCAGAAACATGATATGTAAGTAAATTGTACATTAGATCTAGAATCAGCAAATTCTGTCATGGGCTTAACTTGCCTTACCACTTGCTTTTGTAAATAAAGTTTTATTAGAACACCATAACATATTTTCCTTTGCCTACTGTCTATGTGGTTCTTGGTGCCCCAGTGTCATTTCCATTATTGAGTAGTGGCCACAGAACCTTGTGGCCTGCAACTGATAGGCAAGTCACTTGGCCACTGGGTGAGGCACTGGGAAACAGTATATAGAAAAATGACTGCAGGAAGGAGAAGGTTAACAAGCTGTGAGATAGGATGGTCAGGGGATGTGTCACTGAGGAGCTCACATTTGTGTCAAGCACAGAGGAGGCAAGGGGCAACATGCAGCTTCTAAAGAAGGAGCACACAGGGAGCAGTGAGTTCTCAGCTCTGAGGCAGGAGGAGGCTTGGAATATTCTGTGCCCAGCAGAAGAGTCAGGTCACTGTAGTAGAGGGCATCAAGGACCGAAGTGTGGGGAAAGGAATAGGGCTAGAATGGGTTAGGCTTTTGCTGCAGGGCCTCCTAGATGATGATCAGTTTTTTGGCTTGTGCTGTCAATAACCTGTGAGGCCATTGGAGGACTGTGACTAGCTGACATTAATTTGCAAGCTAGAGGTGTTTTGTACCATTGCTGACTGGAGATCTTTCTGGTGGGGAACAGGCCAGAACTAGGGATGGGAGACTTATATGGAATTTTGTATGGAATCATTCACTAGATAAAAATTTCTAGGAAAATAGGAGTGTTAGTGATTAAGAATGCTCAGTTATGGGCATAATTTTCTATAAACACATACACAAAGGGAACTGGATGAAATTAAAATAGACACCATTTTAATTAAATTTAGGTCATTCTGAAATGTGAAAAAATATTTCTAATTGACATACAAGCATACCATGTAATTTTCTTCATATATGCATATGTACACATGGACATGCACCTGTGTGCCTGGATTAACCCCAGGCATCTATAACTAAGACTCAAAAGCGCTTTTGCTGCAGCATTTGCTTTCTCTAAGGGCCATGGCACACTGGTACACTACTGGCTGGGTAGTCTAAACGAGTAAATGTCAGCGAAGTTCCCTTAGATTCTGTCCTTTTGTTCAATTATCACTGAAAAATTCAGCAATTTAACACAGGATCACCATCACTAACATGAATTAGCAAGATTCCACTGTAATAATTTCCCATTAGGAAGCATGCAGTTCAGGTCTTACACGATGAATCCAGAGACAGCTACGCATGCAGGCATCTGCTTTATCTTACGTAGGAGACATCATGGATTTTAAAGTTTACCTGCAAGAAGAGCTGGAGGTTGCAGTCTGAGCTGCACTGTCTGAGTTTGAGAAAGGCATATGTGTGACTCTGGTCTTCCACAGTGAGCGTGGGGCAAACAAAGGACATCTTACCAGTTGCTTTCCAGGCTGTTGACTGAGGGAGGGATCAAAGAGGCACCGGAGGGTTGGCACTACCGCAGGGCTGTTGTGATGGCCGCTGCATTCATGCACTAGGAGAAATGTCGAGAAATGGAAAACAGGGTAGAAGCAATGAAAGCCAAGTTACAACACTGGGTGTTAGAGAGTCGACGTGAACTCAGCTGCCAAGTTCAATACCCCAGAGAATGCCCTGAGGGAAAGGAAGTCAGACAATATTCTCCGGTTTAGCGGGGAAAGAAGAATTTCCATGGCAAGGCTTTAAAAATTCCCATCACTTGGAATTTACAGACATTATAGGGTAGCATAGAATAATAGAAATATTTGATACAGAGTGAAAATGTATAGTGTGTGGAAGCTAGACTGGATAGAGTTCACACACAGTCATCAAGAGATGAGCTACCCTATCATCCTACCATTTATAAAGATTTTGCATAAATTATCTAATTAAATCAAGGAAGCCTATGATGCAAAGTATTTTTTTAGGTTAGAAATGTCTGGGTGAGGAAAAACTATTATTATTTTTTTGTCCGTATTCATTTCGTTTATTTTATTTAATTTGTAAAATATGTATTTTTAATAAATTAAATTTTTATCATTTTATTTTGATGAGGGTCTCTTGTTGCTCTGGCTGATATCAAACTCCTGGTCTCCTTTCACCTCTCAGGTGCACCAGAGGATGTCACAGCAATCACACACTGAGATCATGCACCCAGCAGCAAAGTGTAGACAGAGAAACAGACCCAGACAATTCCCTTGACATTCTGATGCCATATAGGGGCACGTGGCCACTTCACTCTTGGGGCTTTACCCCAAGAAGAGTGTGGGAGGTAGAAGCTGCCTGGGTCTGGGGTAGAGAAGTATTCCCACCAATTATGAAATCATTATTATTTGGTTTTTCAAGGTAGGGTTTCACTCTAGCTCAGGCTGACCTGGAATCCACTGTGTGTTTCAGGATGGCCTCAAACTCAAGGTGGTCCTTCTACCTCTGCCTCCCAAGTGTGCTACCACACCCAGCTCTTTCCAACTTTTAACATAGAATAATTTTCAAAGGATAGGTTCCCTTTAATGCCAGCAATTTCTGTGTTAGCTTTAAACTCAGTTCTGGACTCCTACAATTACTAAGAACTTAGAGGGTAAGGAATGTCATTGGCTGTCTATGTCCCCGTTTGCTTGTCAATCTGGGATATCCCACTGGCTCTGTCCATTTTACAACAGTGGAAACTAAGTCTTTAGGATTGTGTGAAAAAAACTGTGGATGCAGGAGTAGAAATGGAATTCTAGTTCTCCTAATACCAAAGCCCCTAATTCTTTTACTGGTGCATGACACCTGCACAGAAATGGATATCCTCAAACTCACGGCAGCACAAGCCATGAGCACTGGTAGATGTAAGTGGCACAGGGACAGAACAGCTTACATCGAGGATTTTCTTGAAGTTGCAAATGTCTCCTAACTCAAGCTACATCATGTGGATTAATATTCACACAGTAATATACATTGGATGTGCCAAAGAATGGATCGATGCATGGGCATTGTCTGGGAGAAGTCTGGGGTTTTGCTTACCTTATCATGTCTTCATTTTGCCTTTGAAACCTTTCTTTACATCTCCTTGCCCAAGCCAAGGATGGTCAGTTGCAAATCTGTTGTTCCCATGATTTGAGGGATATTTGCGTGTAAGTTCCTTTAAACATGCATCTGAAACCTTTCAATCACTATTTCTGACATGCTGTTTGAATGAATGGATGGTTAAAGGGACGAGAGCTATAGATCGTCCATGTTACAAAACTTCTATGTAGTATTGTGTGCACGTTTGGTTTGTACAGTTTCCTTCCTGACATCTGTCCTGCCGTCCCTCCCCTGAACAATTATACACTGATGTCTTTTGGGGAGTTTGTAGATTTTCACTGTGCATATTGCCCACTAGGGTGCTCATGTGAGTAAAAAGATTTCAACATATCAAGCCTTCCCTAAATAGAGGCATGTTTTCCTAAGGACTTTGACCACAGTGTTTTTAATAGATTTTAAATTTTAATAGTTTTATAGGCTCTTCATTAATATATAACTTTCTTCTTTCTGTTCTAGGTTAGTGTCAGCCAGAAAGGAAGTGAATTATCCCTAGCAGATTCAGCAAGCCCAGGCTTGTACCTGTCAAAGGCATCACTGAGGGCAGGTGAAAGCTCTGGGGTGGGGTTGGAAACTAGAAAGAAATGATGTGCTTATCGGAGCCATGCCCCTTATCACACATTAGCATGGAATTCCCAACTTATTCCAACATTTGGTGCACAAAATGGGATTTTATACATTTGGCTCTTTCAAGGTAGAATTAATTATGCCTCGTTGCTACTTCAGTCATTTGACAATGCTTTATTCTCAGTGGCACAAATATTACCTGCATCTTCTAAAATGATTGGAGTACATTAATAGAAAATTGCAACAAATTTAAGATAGCTTTATTAATTTTTAAGACTCTGCTAAGAATATATAACTCAAAGCCATGGTCACTGTACCATAAAGATTATTAAGCATAATCACAGTCATAAGTTTATTGTGCTTAATACAACCTGGTCTCAGAACTGAGTATCACTTTCAATTAATGTTTCAACATTTTCCAAATGCCTACACACATATTCTATAAAGGACTTTTTATTTTTCTTTTGGAGGTTAAATGGCTGTGGCAGCTTCCTCCAGAGTTGAATCGGCTATTTCCGATTCATAAATCAGCAGCATTTCCCCTAGGACCCATGAAGCCTCCAGATTCATTTATTTCATTTTGAAAGAATAAAGAAAATATTATGGAGGGTCTTCCAAATAACTTCACTAGTGAAAGAAAAATGACATTTCCCCAAGGTCTGTCAGAACAGCAGAGACTGCAGCGATCACTGCTCTCCAGCAATTGGGCACTAACTGAGGAAAGCTTGTGGGGCTTTCTTCTTTACTGAGTCAGGGGTTTGAGTTTATTGCGAGAACATGAAACAGAGCCTGCTGACCCTGGCAAGCTGGACAGGGGTCAGATACAATGCAGTCACATTTTTTTTCCACAAGGAATTGTGGCAAGGAAATAAATTTATACAATTTCTGGGTGTCTAAACTTAGTGTTCACCGGGGAGAATTTAAAGCTAAGCATCTGAAATTCAACATAAAAATAAGGCAAACTCATACAGGCAAGTGCTGAGGTGATGGTTCAGCATATAAAGGCACTTGCTTCCAAAGCCTGTCTACCTGGGTTTGATTCCCCAGTACCAACATAAAGCCGGTTACACAAAGTGGTTCATGTGTCTGAAGTTCATTTGCAGCAACAGAAGGGCATGGTATTCCCAATTTTCTCTCTTTCTCTGTCCCCCTCATAACTAAATAAAAATATATTTATAATAAATAAAATTGATGATATTATATTATATTTTGCAATTGATTGGGTCTTGGTAGCAGTGAAGGTGGACTGTACAACTCCTGTTTGAGCACCTAAGATTTTAATTATCACTTGAGAATGGTGCCTCACACCTGTAACCCTAGCACTAGGGAGACTGAGGCAGGAGGATTCCCACATGTTGAGAATAGCTTGAGGTACATGGTGAGTTGCAGCATGTCAGTCTAGGAAATAGAGTACAAACCTCTCTAAAATAGTATAATTTTATATTTATAATGATATTATGTTATATAGTTTTATAGACATACCTATATATTAGTAGCTCTAAGCAAGCAAATAAATTATGTTACCTACTTTATGATACATTTACTCATCCAGGTGTGGTGGCGCATGCATCTAATTCCAGCAATGTGGAGGTAGGAGGACTGCCGTGAGTTTGAGGCTATCCTGAGACTCCACAGTAAATTCTAGGTCAGCCTAGGATGATAGAGTGAGACTCTACCTCGAAAAGCCAAAAAATAAAAAATAAAAAAGATATATTTACTCTTTTCTAAATATCAGGCACTATATTAGAAATTTTTGGATTTTGTAGCAATATATACATATTGTACATATGCATAAATAGGCATATGTATATATGTATATATATCTCTTTATTTACTTTATTTTCCCTCCTTTCAACTTCTCTCGGTGAATTTAAGCACTATTGTACTACATGGCTCATGAACTTTCAAAGGGATAATCTAGAGGAATTCTCCATTACCGTGGACAGGACACACAACACCAATGTGTACTTTTTAGTGAGCTTCTAAACATAGCTTGTATTTTTCTCAAGTGTCACTTACCAAACTAACATCTAATTCCCATGTGCCATTCCTTCACATAGGATAATTAACAAGTCTTGTTAGTCTACACTTGTGTCTGAGAATTTATTAAGCTGTAGATTCGAAAATTGTAAATCATTATCTTTCAGTGATGGCAAAAATGTGAATAAAATCTTTGAAAATATGCCAGCATTCCAAAGATTGATAAAAAATATGGACATTCGTTATAATGTAATTCAACAAACGTTTCTGAGAGTGTCCTCTTTGCACAGCTTTGACAATTATCTGAAGTTTCACAGTTTATTATTATTGATTTGCGGTTGTAAATTTCACTGTCGGTCAGCATCATTTTCTGCCATGACTCATGGTTATTAGTTTTCTTAAATTAGGATATGCAAATTAATTCTGCCCCACATGGAGTCCCAGTCTAGTTACACTCTTGCTGCTTATAGTTTCCGTTTGGGTCCTGCCCACCCCGTAGTCGCACTAATCTCTGGAGCCTACTCTTCTTACTCCTCTCCTTCCTTACCATACTGCTCAATGAGCAAAATTCTCCCAATTCCTTATTGGTAAAAACTTATTGATCAATTATTTCTGGTTGTGTTTACACTAAGTTGATGCTCTTTTACCTTTTACCTGAAGACCTTGTGTTCCCTGTCTCAAGTCTGGTTCTTCTCTAATGAAATCTACAAATTTAATGGCTGTCCTATTCCTGAAAATACCTGTGCAAACCAGCTTCCATGATGAAACAATGAGGTAGGGTCTACCGTTCCTTAAACCAAAGAAACAACCCTCAAGAACATAAATGAGCCAGATAGGAAACAAAGTGAGCAAACTGGGTGAAGGTAAGCAATAGAGTTAGGGAGACATTGACATGATAAAGTTCACAGGGAATTCTTTTGAGCTGATTACATTTCTATTGAGTTACAGGGTGGTTTTTTTTTTTTTGATTTTTTAAAAGAAAATCATTATAAGCTTACTAATTTTCCAATACTTGGGCAAGTTCAACTCTACCTGTGTCTGCATTTTTCTTGTGGCTAAATTTGGGAGATAAGTACCCGTTGGTGTACTCTGCTTGATGGGCTTAAGCCGTTTAGTGATGCTTGGATTTCAAGCCCCCCAAACCCTTCACCCAGTGACTGCCTCAGGGTTACCTGTAGTAGTAGCAGCAGTATCAGGCATTTAATTTTTGCCCAGCCTTGATGGTGATGGTAGCTGATATTAACTCAATAATGTAATGAAAGAGGAATTTGTATAGCCTCTAAAAGTGGAAAGAGATAGCTAGTGTGGTTGTAGGTAAGTATTAGCTGTCAGTTTTATGACTGAAATACTGCATCATTAGATTACAAAGGTCCCATCTTTAACACTTCCCAAAACTGTTTCGTGAATACCTGGAGAAGAACTTGTTGGAAAACAAAGTATTTATATCCTCATTTTGCAAGTGAGAGAAATAAATTACATAACTGATTTAGTCATAAAACTTTTAATACATAGATCTAGAAAATGATAATTCATATCATTTAAATCTAGACCCTGCTGTTTATTACACATTATGTTATACTAAATAAATAGGAATAAACAAGTCAACAGAACTTATGTTAAAGCCTAGGCCCAATGCCACTTTTCCTGTGATTGTCCTACTTACTGGAGATTTACTGGATTTGTTCCTCCACTGAGCTTATATGTACCAAGATGTCAAAATCTACATGCTTCTAAGCATGCATATGAATCTGACCCCATCCACTAACTAAGTATGTATACATGACTAGAATTTGATACAATTATTCTGAGTGGGGTTAAAAGATATTTAAAAAATATTTTATTTGTTTCCTCATGTAAAGAGTATGTTATGCCTAAATGTAGGAAAATATGAATTAAAAATAAATGCTGGTAGTGACTATAAGTCTTGACAGTATAAGTCAGGGAAATTGTTCATTAAATTGCTTAGAAATAGGTGCAGGATAGATTTGTAAAATATTAGGATCAGGAAAAAAATGTTTATTTGGTCAGGAAATAAAACAGGACTGATGAGTGTGGGCAGTAATGTCAACAAGAAAGCCAATTCCCATGGTAACATAGTGCATAAAAACATTTTGTTCAAGCCACCATTTCCGGCTGTGCACTGGAGTCTCCTGCCAGGATGTGCCCCTGCAGTCATGTGCATAGCCCAGGCTGTCCACTGGCACAACTCCCTTCTCTACAGAAAGAAGCAACTCAGCAGTTCCCAGGCCCCAGCTAAAGCCTCAGAGATGAATCATTCCTATTGACACAGGTATCTGACATCCTGGAATCCCTTCCCAAACCTTGACTCAGAAGTCACTTTAAAATATACCCCAAGGATTTGAAAATTATCAGCCTTGAGTGTATTCACAATGGTCATTTTAAGTATACTTCACATAGGAAGCTTATGAGAACTGGTGTTAGGGCATTAAAGATGGTTGTGGTGCCCCATATAATGAGAAAAGTTATATTCTGTAGGCGCCCTGTGGTCTAACTACAAGAGAATCTGGAGACACTGGGAGATGCTAAACATTTCCCTACTTCACTGCCCTCTTCAAAAACCATAATAGCATTATAAAACCAAAACCATAAGCACTTAGAAACAAGGCTTCATTGTACCCTGAAATAAATAGGAAAAATACATAACCTACAGACCCACGAGTAGGCTTCAGAATGGGAATTTGTGACCGAGGCTGTCTCATCATGTACCTCCTGCTTTCCAGAAATGTGAAAAAATGACCTGCGATTTATGAATTGCTCCAAGTATTTTGTAATAATAGACCAAAAAGCATAGGATAATATGAATGTAAATAAAGTCAAAAGAGTAGAAATCTAGTTAAAGTGTATGAAATCACTGGGCTCTTCAGTGGTCTGGAATACAGTGTTAAGAGCAGGCAAGAGAGGCCCAAAGAAAGGGGTGGAAGAGAGCAGCCACCTTCTCAAGGTGCTCAGGCTTTGCCTCCTGAGAACAACCTCTAACAGTGCAGTGCCCACTGGGGGACTCCCTGGGTAGGCTTCCTTTGTGGATCTGAAGAAGAGAGAGAGACATGTAGATAAAAGTCTGTCTAGAAGGGTTGGTTGTACTCCTCACTTATGCCAGCAGTCTGATCTAAGATCATCTCTAGGAGAAGAATTTTGATAACCCAGGAGAGAAACGTTCCTTCTATTCAGCCCAGCTTCCAAAACAAAGCACTAGAGAAATCACACCACTGGCTCCCAGCTCCATAGAGTCAAGGATGTGCCCAGGACCAGGACTCAGCTGCATGGTGTGATTCTGATCTGTTTCACACTTTCTATGTGAAATGAGCCAATGCCATGCCCTGTGCCTCCATATTCTCTCCTATTTACCTATGAGAATTCCTAGGCCATGGCTCATAGGAGTGATTGGACGTTAAGCGTTTCACAAAGAATATGGCTAATGTAAGTGCATGGAAAAGGTCCTTGTCATTCCTTAGTACTTGGCTCTGTCACTTAGTTTTAACGGTACTAGTGAGGAAATTGGAGAGACCTGGTGACCCTGAGTTTAAAAAGCAACACAAAGAAATGGCCTCTTATATTTTCCTTCAGTGTACTTTACTTTGACTTTACAAGGTTAATAATAGTGATTTTGATTTCAATCATGTACAAAACTGATTACAGTTTTTACCTTCTTATGTACTATATATACATAGATATAGGCAGATAGATATAGATATATAGATATATATGCATGTATATATGTATAACATGTGTAATATGTATATAAATGCACAATTTTTTGTACTATGAAACATGCTACTTGTGCAGATATATACATTTGCATCATTAATTTTCCAAATGTAAGACAAAAATATTCTACCCTCTGTGTTGAATCAAAATTAACAGAACAAATGTTTTTCTGACTGCATACTCTACAATTAAAATCATGCAAGTGATTACTTTCTAAGATAATTAAAAATTATCTTAAAAACTTAAATTGTTATTAAAAATTAGTATGATTTCAATGGTGAATTTGAATAAAAGAACTATTCTTTATGATTCCCAGCACTAAACCTCTATCCACCTTGAATCTAGATAGACTCACATTAGGAAACAATTTGGTTTTAGGTTTGTTTGTTTGTTTTACTGAAACATCTTACTCAGTAGCCTAGCTTGACCTTGAACTCATTGTGATTCTCCTGCCTCAGTGTGTCCCAAGTGTTGTGATTACAATCATGTACCAACATTCCCTGCTTATGAAAACTTTTAACTATATATTTACAAAGAATATTAAGCCCATCAAGTGTTAGGAAGGGCTGGTGAGGAGTTATTCAGTCCTTCATTCCTAACTCATGGGATCCTTACTGCATTCATCCTGGCTAAAGTAGATTTAACATCACAGCAGGAGAAATCAGTCATTAGGATGTGTGGGAATAATGAAGGACTGTTCCCAGTTGGTACTGATTGACAGAACATGCTTCCACCTTCCAGCAGCTTCTTCACAACCTCAGGTTTATTTTGTTTGTTGCTATAATTTTTATTTATTTATTTATTTCCCTGTGTGTGTGTGTGTGTGTGTGTGTGTGTGTGTGTGTGTGTGTGTATGCCAGATGTACGAATCACTTGCTGGGTGCTGGGGAGCTGAACCTTGTTCATTAGGCTTTGCAAGCAATTACTATTTACCACTGAGCCATCTCCAGCAACCTGCCAACCACAGGACTTTATCACCAAGGTTTAAAACATTCAGACTGGC
Organism: Jaculus jaculus; assembly: GCF_020740685.1. Lineage (NCBI taxonomy): Eukaryota > Metazoa > Chordata > Mammalia > Rodentia > Dipodidae > Jaculus > Jaculus jaculus. Next base: position 3,037,935 of record NC_059120.1, on the reverse strand, counting down.
TTCAACAAAAGCAAAAAGCAAATGTGATTTATCCTTGATCAAAAGTAAAATTGATTTTGATTCAATAATGTGACCCTCTCCTTTAGGGAACATTAAACTGCTATAAGAATCAGAAGGCCCCAATTTGTACACTGTTGTGTGCTTACAATCCAAGTGCTCACTAGGGAAGGCTGACTGCACTATATTCTTTAGTTCTGTGCCTTTTCCATTGAGTCATTATGTCTCTGTTAAGGGATGGTTACATCCATAGTTCTCATTAGTTTGATTAATGGTATACTTCTAATAGAGGCCAACACCTGACATTTGGTGGGAAAAAAAAAAATGGCAGGTAATTTTTTAAAATACAGAACCTGTCCACTTAACCTAGTTCCATTCCCTCTGGTAAGGGTAGCAACTGAATGTGACACTCATCAGTGAGAGAAGCCTGGCACCTCTCTTTCCACCCTCCCCACACCAATTAGGAGAAAGTCCTGACTTCCTGGAGAAACTGAAGCAGATGCAGAGGGAGGCTGTTTTAAAACCCCGGCACAAGGCCATAAAGCCACCAATGTCAGACCTTACATTTACTGGCAATCAGAAGCATCCAGTCTTCATTACCATATTGAATTAAAGGAGCTGCCCTGTTCTGAATAGGTGTCCCATCCAGCTTGTCTTTCCAATTAGAAAAACAATGCCATGTGAAAATAGGCCAATTTCAAATATTTCAAATGTCAGTGTAAAATTTATAAACAGAAATGATTGCTATTTTGGGGTTGGGCTTGATTTTCACAAATTAGACTGTCCTCTCTTATTTGGTGTTTAAGACTATATCATCTGCTTTTGATGTTAATGTTTTGTGATGCTCTTACAAGGACAGAACTTAATTTAGGGTTCAGAATCAATTTGATCCTGAGATAAAGCCCTTCTAACACTCTGCACAGATGCAAGATACAAAGCTGACCTTGGACCTCATTGCACCTTGTATGTCCACCCGTTTTCAAGTATGAAGCTCATCTTGTTTTCATCCATTTCAGGACTCTAGCCTCTGTGCCCTCAAATTCTCTGCTTTTGTTTTATTGTGAGATAGATCTATTTGTAATCTCCCCAAAGACATTATAGGAATTTTTGTTTACTTTTCTCACTTGATTGCTGTTATATTTATTTTTCTTCTTCCATATCTCAGCCATTTCTCTCTGAGGATGAGAAAGCCTGTGTTTCTGTTTGATAGGACAAACCTTTCCATGTCCTCCTGCTATAGCAGGATGCTGTCTCCGCTCAGCCTGGAGACCTATGACGACAGCTGTCCTGGGGTGCACATGTTCTCTTCAATCAGGGTGAGAGCCCTAATGGGCTCAGAATGGCATCCATTTGCCATGTGGATATTCCTGACATACCATTTGAGACAATGCCAGGATGACTTTCCTTTAAAAAATGTGAAATAATTCCACTAAACAAAAATGGGCAGAATTACTGCCCATAGAAATGGGGTTTAAAACATGACAAGATTATCATGGATGGAGAAAACATGGTGACCTTCTTTCCCAAAAATGACAATAGGATCATTTTATATTCATATTGGTAACAAAATTCAGTGTTTAAGCACAGCAAATATATGGGTTATAAATGCAGTCTAGAGATACGCTGTTTCCTGAATCAACACAGAGGATCATGAGGGCAATGGAAGGATAACATGGTGAGGCACATCTTAGAGAAAACATGGTGCACTCTCGACTTTGAAAGCTGTTTGATCATGGAGAAAACCATGATAAGATGATTACCCTGTGAGTAATATTAGGACTAGACTAATATTTTCAAGGCTTAGTTTTACATGAAAATTCCATAATACTCTATCTAAAATACATTCAAGAAAGTGTGTTCTAGGCTGAGAGATGACTTAGTGGTTAAGTACTTGCCTGTGAAGCCTAAGGACCATAGTTCGAGGCTTGATTTCCTCAGTAGCCATGTAAGCCAGATGCACAAGGTGGTGCATGCATCTGGAATTCATTTGCTGGAGCCCCTGATACGCCCATTCTCCCTCCCTCCCTCTCTCTCTCGCTCTCTGCCTCTTTCTCTCTCTGTCTGTCATTCTCAAACAAATAAATAAAAATAAACATAATTTTTTTAAAAAAGTGTGTTCTGAAAAGTTGAAGGACACATTCAACATTGCATGTATCTTTTTTATTAGACATAATAAAATAAAGGTAAAACTTAAAGAGTACTGTAAATTGTTTCTATTTGGTTGAATTTTAAAAATCAAAGGGCTAAAAGAATCATAAGATCTGACATAATAAGTTCTTTTTTTCCTGAAAATAGGCATCAAAACATTAATGGCTGTGACGATTCCATGATGTATATAGAAATTAAGTGAAATAGGTAGAATATTTTAAAAACTATTTCACAACAGAAATCACTGTGGACAATTTTTTTTTAAATTTTTATTTATTTATTTGAGAGCGACAGACACAGAGAGAAAGACAGATAGAGGGAGAGAGAGAGAATGGGCATGCCAGGGCTTCCAGCCTCTGCAAACGAACTCCAGACGCATGCGCCCCCTTGTGCATCTGGCTAACGTGGGACCTGGGGAACCGAGCCTCAAACCGGGGTCCTTAGGCTTCACAGGCAAGCGCTTAACCGCTAAGCCATCTCTCCAGCCCCACTGTGGACAATTTTGCTACTCCCTCTGACTGTCCAGCAAACTAGAGCTGCCAAGCTTGTGGCTCCCAAAATCACACTGAATAGACACTGAAGAAACACGCGGAGGAAGCAGAGACCCCTGTGACCAGGAGTGAATTGGTTTTCTTGTTCCAGTGACAAAACACCTGACACAAACAGCTGGAGGATGGAAGGCAGCCGAGATAGCACTCATTTTCTCCTCTGTATTTAATCTCCAGCCCATATCAACAAAATGGTGTTGTCTCCATTCGGGATGTCTCTCCACTCCTCTGTGAAGTCTCTGCAAACACGTTCACAGACACGTGCAGAGGGGTTCCTCTGATTTGGCTGTGAGATGTCTCTTTTGGAGAACTATGTGCCTTGCAAGCATGAAGACCTGAGTTTGGTCCCCAGGACCCATTTAATAAAAAGATAAAGTGGAGGCTTATTTTCTCAATGCAGGAAGGCAGAGACAATGGAACCCACGGGGTTCACAGGCAACATGTAATCCATCCAACTCGGCAAGTTTCAGATCAACGAGAAGCCCCATCACAGTAATGTTGACGAATACTTTTGGAATGACAATGGAGATTATCCTCTAGTCTCCAGAACAAGTAAACACATGTGCTCATTCATGTGCATGCACACACAAACACAATAGATTAAAAAAAGAAAGGAAATACCTTTAACTTGGCAAAATTAAACATCACAAATAAAAATTTCCCTCAGATTTTATGAACAACTTTCTACAACCAATCAACTTATATAGAAATGGTCAATGAGCAACAAAACGACATAGAAACAGTTTTCATGTGGATCTGGACTGAAGGTTGTGTCCGCTGATAAGCAGTTGCATCAAAGCTAGAAATCTCTGAGCCTCAGCTTCCCCATTCAAACAAAGGAAAGATATACCTAATTCATAGCTCTTTTGTGAGACCCCTAAGACTTCATCTATCTTAAAATCCACTTCCAAGCAAGACTCTTAAGCCATTGAGCAACTTTTCCATCATAAAAATATTTGTAGTAGCTATTGACTAAAAGATAAGATATGACCCCCAAACAAGGTGCACTTGGCTAGAAATTTGCTTTTAAAGGAGGCTGACAGCAAAGATTGTGCTTCTGTAATGTCCTCAGTTAAGAGTGCTGCATATATCAACTTCCTGCTGTCCATAGCTCATAGATAATTTTGTTTTTATTCTGCAGAAAGAGAACCAGGGTGTTTCAGAGTTTGCCCATTCCTTCCAGTGTATATCTACAAAATGGTTACTCATAATTCCAAATGTACTGAGTTGAAAATGTTCTGTCTCCTGTGGCAAAGATGCAAATCCTCATGTGTGGACAGGATCATAATGAAGGGAGATACGTTGGCAGAATCGGGATTTGATGTCATGATGTACAGTGACGTGATGCACCAATTTTGAGTGTTTGTTTCTATTCTCTAAAAGCTATTCTTTCAATGTTGAAACTATAGTAAAAAATTATACTCCTCCACCCTAAGGGAACCCCATCACTTCTAAAATTAGAATTACGTTTAAATTTAAAATGATACGATAGCTCCCATTAGTCTGTATAAATGAAAGTTCGTATTTTATGATGCTTCTCCCCTGATTCCTTCATGTGCTACTTTTCAAAATATTTACTTATTTAAACATATGTGTGAGTGAGCAGAGTGGACAGGCATCCAGAGTCTCTTGCCACTGCAAATGAATGCCAGATGCATGCCCACGTTTTATACCTGGCTTTATGTGAGCACTGAGTGATTGAGTGTGCCAGCAGGCTTTGCAAGGCCATGGCTGCAACCACTGAGAAACCTCCTCAGCCCCTCACATGCCTCTTTGAGTGTGTAAGATCTGAGTCCAGTGCTTCTACATGTGAACAGAGTGTGAGGTTTCAATGCTGATGCTCAGTGCTCCCTTGCCCAATCATAGAATAATGGCACCTACTTCCAAAATAATTTTAAAATTCTCTTGAGAATTTAAAAAATCCAACCCATATACCTTAAAAACAAAGTAATTAGGACTTATTGTTAATATTTTTACACTAACGGACCAGATAAATGTCATCAACAAGGTTATCCTTGTTAAATCTTTGTTCCTTGCCAGATAGATCTGTGGGCTTTGAATGCAAAAAAAGTTGAAACTGTGTGTGTGTGTGTGTGTGTGTGTTTGTGTGTGTTTGTATATACACACAAGAGTGTGCATTCACAGAAAGAGTCACTTTAAGTAATTGGTTCATGTTATTATGGAAACAGGCAAGTTTGGCTGTCATGTGACTGTCTGGAGACTCAGAAAAGATTTCCTAATATTTCCAAGTTCAAAACTATCTGCTGAATTGCTCAAAAAACATCATCCTTTTGTATTGTTCTTGTTTTCAATGATTGTGTAGGGTCCACCCATGTTATGGGAGAAAATATGCTTTAGTCAATGCCTACCACTTATATGTTACTATCATCCCAAAACATCCTTATAAAAGCATCTAGCTTGATGCTTGATCAAATATGTGGGCATGATATCCCAGCCAAGTTGACTCACTGAATTATCTATCACATGTTTTATTATAATGCTAAACTATATATATCACCTCAAATTTCCTAGCATCATTTAGGGGTCCTTATGTCACTGGTATATGTATACATTAAGAGTACTGTGAGCATCAAGAACATCATATAGCTCAGTGAGTCTCACATTCATAAAGTAAACATTAAGTTAGAATACAAAATGATTTAATTTTTAGTTTAAAAATGGATTAAAAGTAGTTATAGCATCTATTTTCTTTTTTAAAACGTTTTTAAGCTTATTTATTAGAGAGAGACAAAGAGGCAGATAGAGAAAGAGAATGGGAGCACCAAGGCCTCCAGCCACTGCAAATGGACTCCAGATGCACGTGCCACCCTGTGCATCTGGCTTATATGGGCTCTGGTGACTCAAACCTGGGTCCTTAGGCTTTGCAGGCGAGTGCCTTAATAGCTGAGCCATCTCTCTAGGCCAAGCAGCTATTTATGAACTTCAAACACAATCCTAACACATGGGTACAATTGTATTCCATGGGTAAGGAACTCACGCACTTGAATGTACAACAGTAGAGTGAATCAACTCATTGCCTATATTTTCATTATTTTAAAAAAATTAATGTTTAAGTAAAATGACTTTTGAATATGTAAAAGAAGCCATTTCAATGTGTTTCTAATGACACAGTAATTCTGAACTTTTGAGAATCCTCATGGCAATAAATCCCTAAACATATTTTCAGCATTTACACTCTATTTTGCCTACTATGCATAATCTTACAGATGTTGCTGATGTATAATGTCTCCTGATTCACTCAAATCAGGTCTGATAGAGAAGCTCCCATGGAGCCCCTTCTATAGTCCTCCTATAAAGAAAGCGCTTCCAGGAATTGTATTTACAGGAAAAGAGAAATCCGCTCTGGAGATAATGAATCTAATCACATTTGCTAAAAATGGAAAAGCCTTATTCCATTTTTGTTCAATATCTTTTCACATCGTCACCTGCAGCTATGTTCAGCTACTATTATTCTAGTACTAGTAAGGAGAAATCGCCACTAAAATCCCTGGAATAGAAAGCCTATTTTGTAAAGCTGTAATTATGTATGCCTGCTTCAACATCTTCAAGAAGCAATACAAAGGTTCCAGGAAGACTTGCGAAAGCAGCACTTTGTGAATATAGTTTCTTCAAGAACGTGCTGAATATTTGCAGAAATAAGGGAGGAGCTTCCATTGTGAAAAGAGTTTCAATACCCTACTTAAAATCAAATCCTCTGAAATATTTGCAAATAGTATGCCAGGTTCTGAAAATGAAGAGGCAGCCTCTTTGCCCACAATCAACAGCATGCCCTTCTATCCACCTACATCTTCCTGCTCTCTTCATTTTCTGCCATACATAATTTGGTTTCTTTGAAAGATTTGCAGAAAATTTTCATGGCCTGTCTGCTAAGTTTCTTTTCACCCAACTGAACTCTTTTTTCCAAACTTCTCTAAGAATTCTTCAGGGGACTGCTGCTTCTTTCTACTGGAGTCTGATCATGCAGAAGGCACAAGCCTGTCCATAATGTTTCCGCTGTTAAAACGTGGTAAGTCAGTCGCTGGAGCTGTTTAGGATGATGATTCTTATCAGGACTTCAAAATCCTTGCTATTTTAAACACCATTTGCATTTTCTCAAATCCTGTCACAGACTATCAAATCAACTTCATATTAACTATCAGAAATATCTCTGTATTAAAGCCAGTTTTTAGTTCAGCTTCAAGTTTTATTGAATCTGTTTTTAATTAAATACTGCCCTTTATATTTTGAGATTAAATCTTTTTTATTAATTTCAGACAGTTTATTCTAAGATATTTGTACTATTATATGACATCTCATTTCTTGGAATTCTTTTTCTTATCTGAGAATTTAATGTCATTTGCAACCAACTGCACACCATTTGTGAAGCTGCTTAACAGTTGAATTCAGGATTATTCTGGATGAAATGAAACATTTCCTATATGCTGTCAGATTCTCATTATACCTTTGTGTTTCCTGTTTAACTCTGCCACAAACCACAATAACATTCCATTAAGACATAAATGATTTCCAAAGAGAGTACCAGTTTCTTCTTGGTCAGTGTTTTACCTCACTCAAAAATAGTTCTCTAGTTCTTCAGGAATTATAACTTTTCTGGGAATGGTTTCTGCCTATAAGCCAGAATGCTTTTCCTATATAAAGAATTCATCTAGCCAGGTGTGGTGGCACACACCTTTAATCGCAGCACTAGGGAGGCAGAGGTAGGAGGATCACCATGAGTTCAAGGCCACCCTGAGACTGCATAGTTAATTCCAGGTCAGCCTGAGCCAGAGTGAAACCTACCTCAAAAAAAAAAAAAAAAAAAAGAATTCATCTATAGTTTTTTTAGAACTAATCCCTAAAAGAACTAATAGTTAACTATAAAGCCATACAATTTCTTACATGATAATATTTTGAAAATATTTCATGCTGAATTTTCCTATGTGCTCTTCCTTTTCTCTTTGGTATTTAGCTCATGATTTAGTTGTGTCATGTAAATGTATTTCATGGAAAGCCAATGTTTTAATGCATATATTTATAATTTTCCAGGCAAATTTTTTCAAGATATATATTTAAACATATACTATCTTTAGATTAACAAAAAAAATTGGATCCTAAATATTGAAAGAATAAGATCACATTTCTAGAAATGCATTTTATAAAATGTGAAAAAGAGATGTTATCTAGAGATTTCTATATTTTTGAAAATAAACTTTGTCAGCCTCATCTAATAGTCTTTTCTGGCATTAATATTTTAAGAAAAAAAGTGAATGGAGGTTCGCGAAGTCAACTTACTTTTAAAATAGGCTTCACAGTAAAGAAATGAGGGAATTAGATTATATACTTTAATATTTGTTCCGATTAAAAAATGTCCTATTGTGAGTGATTCTCCATAGCATGGACCTAGCTTCACTGTTTCAAGGAGATATTAATTAAGCCTGTGTCAAAGAGGGGGTGCAGCTCTACATGCAGTAATATTAAAAGACCATGTTTTTGAGGAAACAGGTTATCTACTCTTTATTTAATACAGGGTAAGTAGAGTATTGGGGTCAACTAGGAACCCATTATTAGGATAAAGGTACAGAAATTGTAGAGAGTGTTAATAAGAAGGAAAAATAGAATTAAATATTGTAGATATGATTAGGAAGGCTTGCACTTTCAAGTGGAAAGAAAAACGCTTGAAGAGAAATTTAGTACCAGTGTTTAAGTATGAAGAGCATAAGATCTGGGATGAAGAAAGTTTACCAGCATGAACTTCTCTTACTCACAAATAGAAATACTATCTACTTTTCTAGATGCCAGTTCAGGCCAAAGATAGCATAAGTAACAGCCAACCATGTTCTCAGTCTTGAATACAAGTCCTCTTCCAAATTCAGGTTGGTGTTCTCCAATTCTACTCAGCTTCCCACAAGCAATCCTAAGCAGAAACTTCAGGCTCCTTTAGGACTATTTCCCATCAAGTTGCTTGCTGGTGGATGCCACTGATGGAGTATACAGAAAGAATAGAATGCAAAGAACACTAGAGCATGTGCAGGGTGAGGAGAACTCAAATTTTATAGAGAAATCAGGTATCTTCCTGGCTTTTCTCTTTCCTTTCTTCTTCCTGCCCTCCCCCTCTCTCACTATCTATGGTATCCCTTCCTACCTACCTCCTTTATTTCCTTCCATTTATCTCAGAAATATTGCTTAAGGACCCAGGAGATGTTTCAGTGGGTAAAACATTTGTTTTTCAGCCATAAGGACTTGAATTCAGGTCCATGGAGCCCATTTAAAACCAGAAGAAGTAATGAATACCTATTCTCCAAGCCCTCCTATGGGGTAATGGGTGGCAAAAGATAGGAGAATACTGCAAGGTTGCTGGCCAGCTGTGCTGGCATGGGCAGTAGTAAAGGAAAATGACCCTGTCTCAAAGTACATGGAATGCAACAACAGCCGCCTGGAGTTGTTCCCGGACCTCTACATATATACTGTTCCACGTGCACACCTGCGTTGCCACACGTGAATACATGCACACACATTCACACACACACAAGGGAAGATAGGTAGGTGCTGAAAGACAGCTATGGCCATGTGCCCCTGCAGAGACATTGAGCGATCAAATGGAAACTGGTATCTGTAGTTTCCCAGAAATACGGTACAGGGTAATAAACCAGGAATTAAGCATTAGTTAAAGTTTAGTTATCAGTCTTTGTTGCTAACAATGAGGCCTGTTTTATAGATTTTAATCTCAGCATGAACATAATACTGCTTAGACTGGAGTAAGCTTTTTCAAAGGGAAGTATTTAATTTGTTTTTATAAGAATCTCTGCAATCCCAACTTTCCCCATAATCTTACATTTTTTCTTGTCTCTCTTATGTGTATGCATGTGTGCATATGTATAAGAGAGAAAATGTTCATGGAGTCCAGGCTGGCGTTGAGTTCTCTGTATAGGTTAGGCTGGCCTTAAACTCCTGATTCTCCTGTCTCTGCCTCCCAAGTGCTAAACTACAGGTGTGCAGAAGAAATAACATTTCAGTAGCTCACACTGGTTTCCAAGACTGTGCCTGCTGTAATAGTACTTACTTTAAATAATTTTGGCAAATGCTTCATTTTGCTGTGTCCACAGACAAATACCTACACAGTTCTTGAATTGTACTCTTTGTTCTCAGCCTTTTATTTGCAGACCACTCAGTCATAGCCCACAACTTATCTATCAGGGTTTCTAATTTAACAATACAGATGTTTTTACCTGATTTAAACACTTAATTGTGCTCCATGGTTTACAGAATAAAGAATTTCATAGGAAAATTAATATGGAAAACATGAAAGAATTTGTGAATAATAAACTATAACAAAATAGTTTGTATTATAAGATGTAGAGAAATAAACTGTTGATGTTCCTAGAATGTCCTCGAGAAAAAAAAAAAAAAAAAAAAACAATTCTGCATGGGTTTAAATTTCATGAAAAGTTTTGCCAACTAGAAAGTCACTTGAATGTCAGTAACCAGCAATGTGACGTGGCTGATACAGACTGGCAACTTGACAGGACCTAGAGTCACCTGTGAAGGATTATCTAATTAGGTTTGCCTGAGAGTTTGCCTGTGAGGGATCATCTTGATTAGGTTAACTGAGGTAGGGAGACCACCTTAACTGTAGTCAGAACATTCCATGGGACTGGTTCCTGGGCTGTCCTAGCAAAGAGAAAATAACTGACACAATGTGTGGCTAGAGATCAGAGGTTGGGCAGTGTGAGACAAAGTGGGTCCTAGGCAGACTAGCCAAGTGCTTTACCCCTTAGGTAGACCCCATGCTGTGCTCCACTTTATATTTCGAGATAAGGACTCACTAAGTTTCTTAAATTGTCTTGCAACTCACTCTGTAGGGCAGATAGGCCTTGGCCTTGTCATCATCCTGCCTCCGCCTCCTGAGAAACTGAGAAACTGGGAGGATAGCGGCATTGCCAGACAAAGCCTTCACACCTCTGTGCAGAGAAAAAGAAGAGGTTCGCTATCAGGCTGATGCAACAGGGTACAGCAGCAGATGCTGCCTACAGAGGGCTTCCACGTGCAGAAGTGGTCATGATTTTATGCTGTGGTAGACTGCAAACACTAGCCCTTTGCAGTGTGTGCATAAGTGTGTGTGTTCATTAAGAGGTAGAGTCTATTTTCCCAGTCTACAAAGCCTGCCTATCTTTGTGACTGAATTTGAGCAATAAAAAGTGTTAGAAATAGCAATATGCCAATTATGAATCTTGGTTAAAGAATTTAGAGGTATTTACTTTTTACTAATCTTGATCTTTTCTATATCATGAGTAAACAAAGATAGAAACTTCTGGTCTTGATGCCTCTATGGGATTCACACTATGTAGCTGAGTGTGACCAGCCCAGGTGCCTTTTGGCATTTGTTTTGTTTACAGATTTGCCTTCCACTCTATCATCTTGAGCTCATAAAAAGACTGGTTTCTTTCAGAGAGACTGTCTGTAGAGTATTCCAGGCTTGACCAACCATGGGGAAATATGCTTTCTCTCCTTTCACAATGCATAATTATCTCTTCTTAACACCTGAGAAGCCACCATTGATAAGAGGTAAAAATATTTACCTTTAGAAAACAATAGTGTTTGGCTCAGACTTTTAGGAGATCTATTTTATTTTCCTATTAGAAGTCCCATTACCTTATTACTGTCAGATATAGAAGCACTGATCTTGGTGCATAAAAGATGAATTTTTTGCACAGCATTTAACTTCCATTTATACCACTGGGTAAACAATGGCAATTCTATTTTGTGATAATGTCAACAGATAGTTACCTATTTTGAAGAAAGCAGGTCATTTTTTTTCTTATTAAAGTAACCAAAGTGCCATCCTCCCATGACAGCATTGTGGACAAAGCCCTGCTTCTTCAAAGGCAACTGTGTATCCTCAGACTCCATGAAATGACCAGTTCCTTCCTCCTGTGTCCTCAGACAAATACCTACACAGTTCTTGAATTGTACTCTTTGTTCTCAGCCTTTTATTTGCAGACCACTCAGTCATAGCCCACAACTTATGTAGAGAAGAAAATCATTCCTCAACAAGTGGGCTTTCCTGTTTGAAGTTCTTGTGTATAAATTTCTGCTGGTGTATAGCACTGGGTCTCATGTTCTCATAAGCCCAAGTCACGTGCTAAGAGATGGAGCTGGATGTGGTGGCTTAAATGTAACATCATCTGCATGGGGTCACAAGCCTTGAGTATTCATCTCCAGTGCTGGTCTGGAAGTTTACGGAACTTTGTGGAGGCACAGTCTTGCTGGAGGACAGGTGTCAATAGGGACGGGCCTTGATGCTTTCAATCCAGCCCTCCTGGCTAAGTGTCTTCCCTCACTCTGCTTCCTCCCTGCTACTGTGATCCTGTGCCACTGGATTCCTGCATGCTTTCCCTGCACAGAGACCTCTACCCTCTGGAGATGACCATGAAACACTTCCCTTCCCTAAGATCTTTTGATTTTTTTGTCCCATCAATTATACCATAAAACACATATCAGCCTGATTGATGCCTTGCTATACACAGAATAAGGACTCACCCAAGACACCAGACTGCTGCCAGCACAGTCAGCATTTGTTGGTGCCTTTTTCTGCAATGCTTTTACATACATGTTTCAGAAGCAGCCATGGCATCTTCCATAATTAGTCTCTGCCATCATGATTTATTATAGCACCTCCTTCATTCCATTCACATGGAGGGGGTCTGTGTGAAAGAGGGGATTAGCACTCGACTGACTTGCTTTTAACCCCTTTATCTTCAGACCAGTGGAACAACTCTTTTCTGAGGGCCAACCAAATACTGCTATTTGAAGCTTTATTGTAGTTTACCACTGACCTGGACAGAACTTCACAAGGAGAATGTGATGTCTGTTTGCAGTTTTATACTGCGTCGACATCAGAGTTGACCCTCACTCTATAGGCTTTTAATTTGTTTTGACACAGGAGGTCACATCAGCTGTTGCCTCAGAGGTTTTCTTTTTGGAAGAGTTCATCATTTCCCCCATGTACTCCCAACAAGAAAAATCTTGACAACTCTCTTTCCAACTGTGTATCTCTGATGAGCTTCCCGACATATGGCACAAGTAAACGGAATGTCACTTTGATCATCTGCCTGTCAGCGCAGAGAGCTATGTTGATTCTGCCACAGGGTTCACCACGCTTCCGCGCTATCTTTTACTCTTCCCTTTCATTGAAGCCCAGTATTCAGCCTGTCATGGAGTCCTGTCATTTCTGCCATTGAACTGTCTTCCAGCCTCTGCCCTCCTTTCTTTTCATTGCACCCACTGTCAGCTAGATGGTGATTGCTGTACTGTGGACAGTGGTCACTGCATTTATAGCCCATCCTATGCACATGCACAAGCCCATCATTCCCAAAATCCAAGGTTCCTGTGGAGTTTTCCTCTACCGCCACACAGAGCCACTCCTTGCTCTCTAATAAAATTCATGCTCTACTGTGTAGCAGCACTTGCCTTTTCACTGTTGGGTCAAACACCTGGCCAGAAGTAGCCCATAGGAGCAAAGGAAGTTTTATCATGGTAGAGAAGGCATGGAAAGAGCAGACAGGCAGCTCATATCTTTCTATACCAGCATCAAGAAGGTAGCAGCAAGAGGGAGCTAGCCAAGGAACCCCCAGGAGGACAGACTAAAGTACATCAAGATACACCTTGGTAACACATTCCCTCTGGCAAGACTGAACCAACCAGCTCTACCAGCTGGGCGCTGAGTCTGAGTCTTAATCACAAACAATTGAGGCTACAGGAATAGCAATATTTCATACCCAAACTGCCCTGTGAGTTTTGAATGAAATGTCCCCATAGCCTCCTGGGTTTGAGCATTTGGTCCCTAGCTGGTGGCACTGTTTGGGAAGGTTCTGGAACTTTTAGGAGGTGGAGCCTTACTGGAGAAAGTGGGCCATTGGGTCGGAGACTTGAAGTTTTGTAGCCTGGCCCCTCCTTCTTGTTTGCCTCAGCTTCCTGCCTGCTGATTTGACTTTGAAACCACCATGAAAATGGTTTCTCCTTGCTCAGATTGCTTCTGGTCAGTTATTTTTCCTGAGCAATGAAAAGTAACTAATACAGCCTGACTTTATGTTTCATTCCCTTCAGACTAGATTCCCACTTGCTAGTGAGACCCTCCAGACACCACACTCCGAGCAGCACTCCAGTTCCGGCCGCATTGCTCTTGCGGTACTTTCCACCACCCCAAGTTGTCCCGTGTCCTCCTTTCCTTAGAGAAAGCCCACTGTGTGCTGAAAGACTGCCCCACATAACAGGTTTCAGCCATGTTTACATGTTCTGCCTCTCTGGCACACTCAAATATCCTTTCAAATCATGTCACGCTGTGCTACAATTATTTGCTTCAACCATTTTGTCTCACAATAATGCACCCTGTGACAACACAATTCACTTTTCCTTGTTTAAGCTCATAACCCTTTTGCTCATAAATCTTTGATTTTTAGTAAGTTCTCAGTGAAACATTTTTTAAAGTATTAGTAAATCTCTCCTGTTTTTGTATGTGTACTACACAACCAGATTAGAAGTCTAGCAACACATTACATAGAGACAAGTTGGAAATTAAATTAGTAGTACACATGGCCTCAGACTAAAGGTGCTTTTATTCCCTCTGTCTGTCTATGTATAGCCTTTCTTCTCTAAAATTTTCCAGGAACACAAACCACTTTTTGCTATTCTTTTATCTCATGATAATACCTAGCATAGTACTAACAACTCAGCACTCATCAACATGAATATTTAGCTTTCCGAGTAGGTGAGCAGTCACCAGTATCTATCATAAGAGCAACTGGCCTACTTAAAGATAATTACCCAAAAGACCGCAAATTGTATGCCTTCCTATATGAAGAAGAGTTCTGTGGTTATTATTGTTGGGAGTCTAAATGATGTTCTTATGCTATATTGAGAAGTATAAAAGCCGATACTTTGGAATTTTCCTAATTCCAGGCTGAGGCATCTAGAGAGCTCACAAACCCAGATGACACAAGTACTACACACACGCTTTCTTTCAGCGCTGGCTGACCTTTCAGAGGCTGGGGATCTAGCTCACATTATTACGCTTTCCCACCATGCAAGATTTCTTGTACACAATAAATCTGAAACCACTGTTTGATGAGTAAATGGTAGACTTATGTCAGCTTGAGCACCTCTTTGTAATGGTTGGGTGAGGGCGATATTAGTGTGGCGTGGAGCGCGGATGTGGTTCTGGTGAAGCTCAGCCTTGAGGACATCTTGTAAGCATATTTCCTCCACCCCTTGGAGGCTCCATGTTTTCTCTCAACTCTTACTAACTTTGAGCTGACCATCTTACACACATATCTGATTTGCAGTTGCTAACACAGCAGAGATGTGCATTTTTTCCTGCTATCTTGCAGCTACTGCCAGGAACAGAGGTATCATTTGCATGCCAAGTACGGCCATGGCCTATTTTGTTTTCCTTCAGATTTATCGAACATACCCACCTGTGCTGGTCTCGACATTATTTGTGGCAGTTCAGAGCAACAACAGCCTAATTGAATAATTAAGATAGACGTTTTGGCTCACAGAACTGAAAATATTTATTAGCCCCTTATATTAAAATGTTTTCAATGCTTGGACTGGGTTGGTCATGATCCACACCCAGTAAATATTCAGCCATTTTCTGCTAGACAGACCAATGGGATAACATATGAATGAGTCAGTGATACGCCTCAGATAATTCTGTCCCACCCCTTCTCAGTAGATGCATAATCACAGTTTTGACTCTGGGAAAGAAGGGGCTTTAGCCCAGACATGGGTTTGGTTTGTATGGACCCTTTAGAATGGTTTGATGTCTGTGTCTGTTGCAGTTGCCTTCCTGATACTGGGTCAAAGCACCGAAAAGCAGCTGATGGGAAAGGGCTTATTTTGGCTTAAATCATGATGGCAGGAAAAAGATGAATATCATCTCCTTGCCACAGCAGGTGGAAAACAATAGTATGAAAGTGAGCCAATCTTTGGTGGGGGGAGGGGGGAGGGAGACTGGCTATAATAACCCTAAGCCCATCCCCCAAAATATACCACCTTCAGCAAGGCTCCACCTCACAAATGCCACTAGCTGAGGACCAAGGATTATCAACACATGAATTTATGGGGGTCATCTGAGTTAAAACACAGTATTCTTACGAAAGAAAGATCGAGAGAGAGAGAGAAAGAGAGAAGGAGAAGAAATGATTAATGAAATATTTGAAAGAAGATTCCATTGGGTGAGGATATCTGGTGATGTTAGATGAGCTAGGAGGGAAGAGGGAATTGACAGAAGTCTCTATTTTTAGTCAACAAAGACTGGCCCCTCACCACCCTAACCCTCTGCCCTGAGGAGGACTGAGATGCCTTGTCTTTCACTGCAGATCCTGAGCTTGACACGAGGGCCCTTGTCCCCAAGTAAAGAGAGCAGACATTTCTGGGTAGAAAGGAAAGCTTCCAATGTTGGTAGTTTGGTTGAAAATTAGCAGCATATTGTGGTCTGGAGTCAGGAAATGCAAAGGTTTTCAGACCTGAGGTTCACAGAGCCTCATGCAGTAGCTCTGATTCCATACCAGAGCCCTGCCTGAAATAATTGGAGTGTGATATCTCTGGAAAAGACCGGTTGTCTGCCTCATCAAGCGGATGGAGCTTATTGCATTGAGATTTAGAGTATTGCTGGAAATGTAACCGAGGTTTACTTACTGCAGGGTGATGCCAGAGATTTGCTGGATCCAATATCTGTTAAACCTCAAAAGAAATGAAGATTTCAGTTTAATTTTTTTTTTATGAAAATCCAGAAGGAATTCACAATATGACAAAAACAAACCTTTGGGGAATTAATACTAATTGATTTCAGTTAGAATTCACCAGCTAGCCAAATCAAGAACTACAAACTCAGGAGCCATTAGCCAAAAGAAAAAAGAAAAATCCCAAGAAGGCTTGCTGGCTATCACAATAATTTGGATTCAGACATAAGATGGCAGCCAGAGATTGTGCAGTGGAAAAGAAGGCCACGTGGTGGTGCTTCTCTCATCTCCCCTGTGAAACAAACCTTCCCCGGGAACATATGCACAGCCCCTTGGCATGCAGCCCTCACATCAGTCCATCCTCAGTGTACATTGATTGGGAGGAAAACATCAGCCAAACTGCTTTTCCATAAAGGGGCACAGCTCACCCTGCAGGGAATAAGTGATGAGAAAGACTCAGAGCACGAAGCCACTCACGAGGTGTGCAGGACAGCAGGTGCTCTCTGCTGGAGAGTCAGAAATGTGGCCTCTGCTGGAAGTGGCTATGGGTTATTGGGGAAAGTCAAGTAATGTGTGTCCCACAGATATGTCCAACACACTCAGGTGGATGAGCAGACAGAGCAGAGCGGAGAGGAGCAGTGTGGAGTGGATAGTAAACATTGAGAGAGAAAGAAGGGGAAGGAAAGAGAAAGGGAGAGAGAGGAGAGGAAAATGGGGAGGGAGGGAGCGGGAAGGAGCACATCATTTGTAAGGGTCAGAAAAGGCAAACAGTGGATGGACTCACACAGAATGTTTCTGAGTTTCTCCCTTGGGAAACCAAATTAAAGGGACTGTTTTTCTCTTTCTTATGTCCTCTTCTTTGCTTGCTACTCTTGCCTTTTGTAAAGGTTTAATAAATTAAAAGAAAACACTCTGTTGCATATTATTGTTTTCAGATGGTTAATTTCAGAGACATGTTTTAGAGGGGAATATTGTGGCTTTTTTCTATCACTTTCTGTATTTCTAAGTTTTAAATTAAATACTTTAATAACAAATAAGAGAGGGATGTTAAGGACACCTGGTAAACATCTCTGCTGGGCCTCGATCCTGGTGTTTGTGCTGAGTCACAGTTTCAGGGAAGGGTGGGTGGCTGAAGGAAAGGAAGGAGGACAATCCAGAGCTCTCAGCTTCTTTGATGACTGAGCAGGGCTACATGACAAAGTGACCATCAACAAATGGAAGGGCCCTTTAGTTGACTTGCAAAATGTAAAACTGGTCTTTCTTGAGAGAAGTAACAGTAGACTATCAGACTTTGCTCATGAATGGCAAAATTAGTAGGGTTTCTCTCTCTGAGAAGTGAAAAGCTTCATGAATTCTCAAAGAAAGCTTTTCTTTTCTCTCATTGCTCCATTTGTCCATAATATACCATATGGTAGAACACAGAAACAAAGGATACTTTGTTTTGTATGTAATCTGTGGCTATTTTCTGGGCATTGCAAGGAAACTGGATATCACCACAGCAGCAAGTAAGGCAATTGCTATGGACAGAAGTGTAAGTTTAAAGGGGTGGCTTGCTCAAGGGCCTATTCTTGCAAGCTAGTTGTTCACACCTTCACTTAAAAGATGTTGTCTGTCATTGATAATAAAATATCATTTGTGGACAAATGTCCAATTAGTTTAATTGGTCTTCATTTTTCTATGTCATTATCTCTGAGACTCACTAATGTGTCAAAAATATTTCATGTAAAGAGTCATTTTATTTTGACATTAGGGAATTGCAGTTATGTAGAAAATTATGTAACCCACTCCTTGTCAATAGGCAGAAAAATTTAACCATTTCATACCAGTTTCCCCTCATGGACCATGAATGCAAATGACTGACAGACAATTGCCATGTGAGGCTTAACCCAGTCATGGCATGCATAGACCTTGCTATAGAGAAAAGCAGATTTCTTGCTTACCTTGGTAGTCCTAAAGGAAATGAGAAGTTTGAGGAAATGGCATGTACACTGCTACACTGAACAAGTGTTCAGAGAAAGGAAGGGAAGTTACATGCACAGCTAACCACAAATGTGGTGGTTTGAATAGAATAGACTGCCCCCAATATATTCAGTTGTTTGTTTATAGTTTGCATCTACAGCCACCTGGCTGGAGGCAGTGTCACTGGGTGGATCTTAAGGTATGGTGGAGGTTTTCAGATTTCAGTCTAAAGATATGCAAAGTGTGCCTAGCTGGAGTGCCTGAAGTGTGCTGTGCTGTGTGGCATTTTGGCTTTTAGGCTTGTGCTTCTCTCTCTCTGTTTGGTCCTGTGAAGGGAGGCCAGCTTCTTCTGCCATTATGGAACTTCCCCTGGATCTGTAAGCTTCAATAAGTATCCCTTTCTCCATAACTGTGCCTGGTATGGACATTCATCTCAGCAAATCTGAATCTGTTTGCTACAACAAGAGAAAAGACAAGCAAGAATGGGTCTCTAACTACATATATTCATTGGAAAGATGAGAAAAGATGGTTAGCAATAGAAGGATGGTTGTTGTAAGAAAAGAAAGCTTTATTCTGATACTCAAAAATATTGTCATGGGAGGGCTACGAACATTGAGACAGAAAGATATGCGGATGTGGCTGGAGAGTTGGCTTATCAGTTAAGGCATTTGCCTGTGAAGCCTAAGGATCCAGGTTTGATTACCTAGGACCCATGCAAGGTAGATGTACAAGGTGGCACATGTATCTGGAGTTTGTTTGCAATGGCCAGAGGTCCTGTCATGCCCATTCTTTCTCTCTATCTGCATCTTTCTCTCTCTATCTCTCAACTAAATAAACACACACACACACACATATATTTTTTTTTAAAGAAAGATATGTAGATGGAAAATACACATACACACAGAGGGAGAGAGAATGTGGTCACCCCACCCCAGGACCTCTACTGCTGAAAATGAACAAGTGCATTGGCTGCTTTGTGCACCATATATATATATATATATATATATATATATATATATATATATATAATGACACCTGTGCATATATGTGGATATGCAGGCCAGGGGTTTAAATCTGGTGTCTTCCTCAATCACTCTACATCTTATTTATTAAGACAGGGTATCTCAGGTGAACCCAAGCTGATTCAGCTGGTCTCACTACCCATCTTACCTCAGGGATGGTCCTGTCTCCACCATCCAAGAACTGGGATTTCAAGCATACTGCCACACCCAGGTTTACCATGGGTCCTGGGGATCGGAACTCAGGTCCTCATGCTTAGACAGCAAGCACTTTACTGATGGAGTCATCTCACCAGGCCCCAGACCACCTGCCCTCTATGTGACTAATGGAAGCTGAGAAAGCAAGGACACTAAGGAAGGTTCACTGACAGCTTAGCTGGACTGAATAATGAGGTGAAACCATAGTGAGTCATATGTAGTAAAGATGTTCCCACAAGATACTAAAATTAGACATTACTTTCCACCTCTTATATTTTCACATTTTCTCCTGAAATGCATTGTATCTCAGTTCTGAGCTCGACTACATGGGCATCATGACAAATCCATCTCCACAGTTGACATTCTTCACAGCCCTTCAGAGTCATTGGCCATGGCTATCAATTGACAGAAGAGAAGCTGAGCTTTGGAGATATTTGTCTTAAGATCACATGGCTAGGGAGGGGGCATTAAGATACAACCTTCCTTATTTTAAAGTTGATGGTCTACATGATCACGGTGTATTCTCTCTCATGCAACAATCAACTAGTCAGTGGCAGTGAAGCCTGCCTTCTCCTTTGAAGCAATGTCAGATGTGAGGAGGGCTGATGTCAAACTTTCTGAAGCACATAACACTTTGAGACCTGTGTAGGCAATTTATAAATTGCCAGGGAATGACAAAATATTCCCAGACTATTCTCTAAATATCTAAATTTTAGATAGCTTATGTGTGACAACCTTGGTCTTCTACCAAATGCATATTAAAGCCATAATAACATGTTATTTTATGCCTCCTATAATGAATAAGATGAACATAAAATAAAGTAATATAAAATAAAAAATCATGAAACCTGATATACAGGGCTGGCATTATGTGAATTAGCTAGAATTTAATTTTGAAGTAAATCATGGGACCATCATTTAGGAGAACTATTCAAACACTTTCTAATAAAGTTCAATTATGACCTAGAAATTTCACCTCTAGAAGTTTAGCCAAGAGAAATAAAATATTATATTCATAAAAGAGTGGTTAATGGATAACTATAGCTACTCAAATTACTGAATCAAACACTGAATATTCAAATTTCCTTAAGAAGAAGAATAGATAAACAATAGTTAAATATTTGAGATTGCAGTACTACTCAATAACTATAATAATGAATGTACTGTGTTCAAGTATCATAAACATTGTTATAAGCAAATGGAGCTGGGTGGTACAGGAATAACCAAAGATAATCTGCTATGAAAGATACCAGAAAGTTGTTCTCCATGTGTTGAAGTCTAAGAGCCTGTTCAAGATTTATACAGTGGCTGAATATTCTGTGTCTTATTTTAGAAGATGGTTCTGTAACAGGATATACTGTCAAAATTCATTGTTCATTAAACATAGGATCAGTTATAAGTTATATTTCAACTAAAAAATCATGTAATTTCTATGGGTGCCACCTTTGTCCATGTAAAAAGACAAAGGAGGGTAGGTACAGTCATAGGGAACTTGGGGATTAGAATTTAATAATAAGCCAGTGCTGCTGAATTAGTCTCATTTGTGTTCCAATCTCTAATTATTTTTAAATAACTCTATCTCCCCTTCCTTAGACATGTATATAATTAACAAAACTGCAGAATTTTATCTCTAATAAAATTGCTGAAGTGAGAATATTTTGATGATTACATCTTCACATTAAGTAGCTCTATTTTTTTTCTTTTTGACACAGATAAAAACACAACACTGGGCTGGAGAGATGGCTTAGCGGTTAAGCGCTTGCCTGTGAAGCCTAAGGACCCCGGTTCGAGGCTCAGTTCCCCAGGTCCCACGTTAGCCAGATGCACAAGGGGGCGCACGCGTCTGGAGTTCGTTTGCAGAGGCTGGAAGCCCTGGCGCGCCCATTCTCTCTCTCTCCCTCTATCTGTCTTTCTCTCTGTGTCTGTCGCTCTCAAATAAATAAATAATAATTAAAAAAAAAAACAAAACACAACACTAATTCTGAAATCCTCACTTTAGAAGGGACAGGACCTTCAATGTTTAAAAGCAGCTATTTTTTTTCCTCTGAATACTTAAATATGCATTTGTGAGAACAAGTCAGGGAATATGAATTGGTAACTTTATGAGGATCATATGCTATGTTTAGGGAGTGCCACCCGTGCTGGTAAGGTAATGAATAGATTGTGTTTCATCAAATCATTTCTGTTGACAGTCAAAAAAAAAACCCAGCTTTGGAACATTTCCCTCAGACACCCAGTTATGAAAGTACCATAAACCCTGTGTGATCACCACCTGCAATGTAAAAAAAAATGCCAGCAATAACTTACCAAAATATTTCCAGTGAAAATATGACTTTGACCCAGATGGCAAAATGGGCTGCATTGGCCATAAATCTGCAGGCAGTAAACGGGCAGGTGGTAAATCTGCGATCATCGAGGCTGTTTCCTCAACATTCTGTCTGTACAGCCTTTTCTGAAGGAAATAAAAATTCTGGAAATATGGAAGGTGAAACAAAACACAGCCTGCACACCGCAATGTGAACTTGTAAGTTTCCAGAAATAATTTAGGTAACCTGCCTTTATATTGTAGCTTTGGATCTGAGATACTGAGACATATATATATATGGTATGCTGAGAACACATAATAAAATATATAAGAGTTGCCAAGATATATCATCTTGCTGTAAGATGCTTGATTTCTTCTTTACATAGAAAAATAAATAACCCCTAAAATATTTAAAGTTTATGTACTTCTTAATTTCTTATTCCTATTACAATTGCTTCTGTAAAGATTGAAACACGGGAATACAAAATCATAAGATTTTGAGACAAGATCATATTGAGTGGAAATATAGAAACTTTTTTCTAAATGGATGTGGTAGTTTGAATGCAAAATGTTACCATTGACTCATGTGCTTGAATTCTTACTTAATCCCGGGGGGGGGGGGGGATGTTTGAGAAGGTTGTGGAGTCTTCAGGAGGTGGAGCCTTGCTGGAGGAAGTGTGCCACCGGCAGAAGACCTTGAGTTATAATAGCCCAGTCCTCCTTGCTACACTTGCTTACTGACCCTGTTAAACTTGCTACTCCTGGCTAATACTTAAATTGACACATGGCCTTAGGCTCCTGGCATGCATTCCCCACGGTAATGAAACTCCATCCTTGAGCCAGTAGGCTGTGAATAACCATTCTCTTCCATAAACCGCTTTTCATCAGGTATGCAGTCTGCGAACAAGAAAGTAACTGCTGTGAAGGAAGTGCACGTGTACACAATCCCTGTCCAGTTAAGGGTTCAATCCTGAAAGTAGACATGGTGCAAACATTTAGACTCTGAAGGAAATGGTAAACTCCCCTTTAATTAGTTAATTAATTTAGTTGGTGCCAGGGATCAAACTCAGGGTTTTGTGCATACCTGACCACACTGTATTGCTCAGCCACATACCTAGTTCTCCAAGACACTTTAAACCCAGGATACTTGAGCTTGATTCTGAGACACACATATTAATGTTTATAGAGAGCTGTGATACCTCCATGGAGTGAAGCCAGACATCCCACTCACTGATTCTTAGACTATGCATGTTAGTGGCTGCACACGGTGAATGGTTGGGCTACCCTAGGACCTAATGCAAAGCAAAACAAACCTAAGAATCTGGACCTGTTCCTTTTAGAACAAGCTACTGACCTTCACAGAAGGCAAGGGAAACTATGGGGTCAACTTCAGTGACGTGGTCAGTGTCCTATAGCAAGTAAGGGCTCAGGGTTAGTTTATTGAAGGCAGCTGGGCAAGTTTCAAAAGTGGAAGATAATGTTAGACTCACACCATCAGAACCTTTGATTCAGATCTCCATTTGGCCCCACTGATTTTTCCACTGACAAGATGCAGCTGGCAGTGTCTGCCCACATCATTTTATTTGGACAGCTCTTCAGTATCTCCACTCAGAAGTCCTCTGATGGATGTTAGTTAACCTGTGCTATAAAGATTTCCCTATGTGATGGTTAATCTCTGGTTATCAACTTGGTAGAATTTAGAATGACCATGGAAAAAATTCACTGGTCATGGATGAGAGATTTTCTAGGTTAGGTTAGTGGAGTTAGGTTAACGGTGGGCTGGGCTTTTGATTATGTGCATGGAGAGAGAAGCTTGAGCATGCAGCACACATCACATGGCAATGCTTTCTCCACAAACGAGAAGCATTTGCTTCTGGAGCTGGAGGCTGGAAGTGGTGTAGAAGTTTGGACTCTGAATGAAGCATAATCTGGCACTGTAAGATGAAATAAACAGTTTCTCCCTCAACACTGATTTTTCTCAGTGGTATGTCCCAGCAACCAGAAACTATAACTAATATATCTCACTTTGTGCTGTAAAGAGAGCAAAATGTTATAATTCTTTACATATCTTTATACTAGCCTACAGAAATATAGAAGTCACTTCCTTATAGGAGGCTCTGTTGATGGCAGACAAACAGGAGGCTCTGCTAATGGCAAGTAAACAAGAGGCTGTGCTGGGATGAATACCATTTCCTGGGGCCTGCATTGCTGAGCAAACTCTTTAAGATAAGCAGGACCCTTTTATGGCTGTAATGGTCATATGTAAATTGTGATTTAGGGTTTAACTCCCATCCTATTTTTTTTTTTTTCTAACATCATGTAGTTCTTTCCAAAAAAGTTGACACTCTGAACAGTTCAGGGCTACTGCCCCCTCTGGGGTTAGATCTGGTATACCAGAGTTTCTTTTTTCTCTTTTTTTTTTTCTCTTTTACCCAATAAAACTCTGCTTCAAATTCCGTGAGTCTATGGTCTTACTTGCATGACACCGGACCCTATAACAGCGCTTATTCCCAAAGCTGTCATGCTATGACAAAAACATTCCAATTTTGTACTGCCTGGTCATTTGTATAGGCCATCTTCTAACCACTTGTATAGGACTCTTCTTCTCACATAAAGTGGATGACCAAACTGTCTGGAGCCCTCACTTCTGAGTAAGCATTTCCTTACTATGGTCTTTCCTGGTACAATATAAGCCCATAGGGTGGCCCTCTCTTGTTTTGGGCAAGAGCTCCTATTGAAGAAGTTTTCAGGATACTAGACTGGTCACTTCATCTTCTGTGACATCAGTCATTCTTAGTTCCCCATGTGGTCTACACACAGACTGAGGGCGGGGCACTTGTGTGGGGGTGTTTTTTTGTTCTCTGTTCATATAGACCACTTGTCTCTTCTTGTTCTGCTCATGTTACATCTCTAATGAAGAGGTAGTGGGGGGGGCAGTACTTCTGAGGCCTCAAGGTCTAAGTGGAACATTCTCATAAGCATGCTGCTTCAGGCCATCACCACTTGGTATCCATAATCAGGTGCTCTGTCTATACCAGGACCTAATACCACAATAGAAAAGGTTTTGCAAAATAAATGTGGTCTTTCCATATTACACAGGATGTGATAGCTCAGAATTACACAAAACTCTAGTGCAATTCACTCTCCAGGTCTAATGACAAATTTCACAAAACATCCTTTCCCATCATTGATAAAATCTGTCTTTTTGTGTGACCCAAATCATGAAGCTATTACATCTCACCCTAAATATTTTCTTCTTTGGGCTTTGCTCAAGCCTGAGTCAATTTTGTTTTTTATATTATTTTATATTATTCATTCCATAGCTATGGAATGAATAGGTTTCCTGTAAGAACCTGGGAGAACCCATTAGGGTGCTATGTTCTGTCTTTGCCCAAGTAGGTACAGCATGCCATCATTTACCTTTGATTTAGGATTCTTGAAATTGTTCTGGACAGGCTGGGCCCTTAATATTCACAGGATTTATGTCCTGCCCTCTGAAAGGCATGTGTTCTACCAAGGCCTCCAGAAAGTGAGCTACCTCTTGTTCATCTGGCATGATCCAAATAATGACACCGATGTAATGGACTAATGTGAAGCCCTGTAGGGTGTCCAGATGGTGAGGGAATCTTCAGACTATGTTATGACAGAGGGCAGAAGAGTGAACACAGCTGTAGGGCAAAACTGTAAATTAATATTGTTGTTGAATCCATGTAAATGTGAACTGTTTCTAACTTTTTAAAATCTTATTGAGATAGAAAAGAACACATTTTCCAGAAAGATGGTTTCACCCCATGTTCTGAGGCTATGTTAGTCTGCTCTATCAAGCACATCACATCTGGCAGGGCAATACAGATGGGCTGTTACTGGTTAGAGCTCACTGTTATCTTGCAAGATGCATCATGGTCCTCCAGGGTGAACATTAGTAAATTAAATCCTGGTAGGATGAAAACAAGTGCCACTCATACAGGAGGCACTCACCTCTAATCCCGTCTCTCCCTCCTGGGATGAAATACTGTGCTTGACTTTTCTTTCTCCATTGATGGGAAAAGAAAGAGGCCTCATCTGGTAAGGACTGTCAACTAGTACTCGTAGTGTATAGTGGGTAGTCACTAGACTTCCATCATCGTCTCCAATCTGTGTGCCTTGTACTCTGACAGAGAGGCACACGACTATCTCTCGTTATCAACGTCCCTTTCCACCCTAAGCCCAGTTGTCCTTAAAATACCAAAAGGCCATAGTCTCCCTGAGGAGAGAATGAAGAAGACATAACCATACAGACTCACAATAGAATCATGAGCTTCTGCCTGCTGCAGAGGAGAACACATCTTGCTTGAAAGCTGGCTCAGTCCTGGAAACCTGGCAGATGGTAGTCATGGTGGATCCTAACTGACTAGATACTGAACTTTGGGAGCCACACACAGGTCAATAAATCTTTCCTTATCCAATTTTATGTTCCAATCTCTTGTGTATAAGTAATCTTAGGTAGGACTCCAGTCCCACATGCACTTAGGACACCACAGTTTTCTATACCCAAGAATTCCATGCCATTTTTTCTTTCAATTCTTCTGTAACTCCCGTCTAATCTGTATCTTCTCAGTACATCTGTACTTTATTGATGGAAAACCTGATTGCATATGCGCAACTAGAAGGTCTTCTCCCTTCTTCCATCAAGACACAAAGATAGCTCAGTGCCTGTCCCCACATTCTCTCGACAATTATCATTGATGAGATTGATGTGATGTTTTGCCTCTGTCAAATTAAGCTTTGCAAAATGGTGCTTTTATTATACAATTGTTTCCTTTACCAACTGTTTGATTCATTACTATGACTCTATTTTTTTTTTGTTTTGTTTTTTTTTGTTTGTTTTATGAGGTAGGGTCTCACTCTAGTCCAGGCTGACCTGGAATTCACTATGGAGTCTCAGGGTGGACTTGAACTCACTGCGATCCTCCTACCTCTGCCTCCCAAGTGCTGGGATTAAAGGCGTGCACCACCACGCCCGGCTATGGCTCTATTTTTAAGTGACATACATTATCATGAGTTTAGTCTTTTCTCTATCTTCCTCCTGCTTGTCTTCAGAATTAATCATCTTGTCAAGTTCTGCATAGCTATTTTCTCTTCAACCGATTCAGTTGGTATTTGGCTTCCTCTCCTGTAGTAGACTTTACATCTATGTGAAGGATACCCATGGACTATACAGGAGAATAAGATATGAACATACAGAACATAGACAGTTTCTTGAACTATTTCCACTTAGAACTCGTTTTTGTTCCAGAAATTTTATTTGGCCCCAGTTGTATAAGTATATAATACAGGTTTACAAATCAAACATTAAGTGATAATAAAACATAAAGAAATTTACTAGAAAGCAGTTCTTTGTTGTATATACAATTTTACCCTTTATTAATGAAGAATGCAATTTTTCATACCACTGAAATGAGTGTGTTTGTACACTTTTACATAAAGAAATTATATTTGGCTG
Organism: Jaculus jaculus; assembly: GCF_020740685.1. Taxonomy (NCBI): domain Eukaryota; kingdom Metazoa; phylum Chordata; class Mammalia; order Rodentia; family Dipodidae; genus Jaculus; species Jaculus jaculus. Next base: position 3,010,540 of record NC_059120.1, on the reverse strand, counting down.
AATATCAAGGAATATAAGACTTAGAGAATTTATAATGTTTTTCAGAGTTGACTGATATTTTAATTCCATAATTGTCAATGTGGAGAACTCTATTTCAAATAAATATATTATACAAAATAATACAAGTAAGTTTAGAGCCATTTTAGAAGTTATTGGAAATTCAACCCCAAATTTATTTACTTTAACCCCAAATTTTATTTTTCTTAATTTTTTTTTTGTTTATTATTTATTTACTTGAAAGTGACAGAGAAAGAGGGAGAGAGAGAAAGAGAGAATGGGCATGCCAGGGTTTCCAGCCACTACAAACAAACTCCAGATGTGTGTGCCCCCTTTTGCATCTGGCTAACGTGGGTCCTGGGGAATCGAGCCTCAAACCGGGGTCCTTAGGCTTCACAGGCAAGCACTTAATCGCTAAGCCATCTCTCCAGCCCCCAAATTTCATTTTGATAAAACAAATTAGCAACCCAAACATTCTACTTCAATATAACACATGGTGACTGCATTGTAAAAAAAAAAAAAAAACAAGCCTGTTTCAATGAGAGCAGAAAATACTTATGTACAATAAAAATAAAAATACAGTAATTCACAAAATTTCAGTTTCGAATTAGTGTTAATATGTTCCAGGCAGCCTTCATTGGTATGGCCTGGCATGGGAGAGCAAGGGCTGTAATGTGTCTACACTGTGTGTTCAGAAACAAGAGTACTGGGAAGCCACACAGTGTTGTGGAGTGAGCATTTCTAGAAACATATTTATTCATTCAGGGATGGATTTTAAATTAACTTTTGGTTATTGTGCATTTAGAAACTTTTTTATGCTACAATTCTGTTGTTGCTCTCACATATGAGGTTATAACTCACAATGTGAAGAGCTGGATTGTAGAATTGGGATTACACATATTTTTGAGCTCTTGTCTTAATTATATGCTCATGCATTTGAATCCAGGCCAGACAGCAAGTAGGTAAGCTGACAGTTGAATTTCACCAATTATCCTGAGTTTCCTAAGTTAGGGTAACATGGAACAATTGGCATGAGGGAATTATGTTTTAGGATGAAAATTATTTTTTTGATGTGTTTTGAAAACCAGCTGGAATAAAAAGTGAGTCACACAGAGGCTCCCAAGACCTCAACACTGAAGTAGACCTAAAACAAATCCAACATGGCTCAGGAAACTTACCGGAAGAATGTTAGAGCCACATATTGGGTCATTATGCACAGAGACATTGCCTCTTACTCATAACTGATGGTTAACCCCACAATGCATGAGCCATATTCACCAATGAGGAGGGTCCCTGTGGAGGGAGTGGGCAGAGATTAGGCTAATGACAGTACCAACATGACTGTGTATATAACTAATAAAAAAAAGTGAGTCCAAGTCATGGGCAGAATGATGGTGACTGACAATGGAAAAGAACTGAATTTCCTAGGAGGAGCAATATTCTTAATACATTGACATTTCAAATATTAATCCTACTTACCAATGATTACCCGATGACTTTACGAGGAAAAGAACCTGTTTGGTATAGAAAGAAGAAGAGATTTGACCAAAAACACACTGGGCTGGAAATTTGTTCCCTGTAGACATGCAAGAGACAGAGACACTTCATTCTGCCTCTGGCCCTTCTGCTTTCCTTGACTCTTCCATTCATTTTCTCATTCTCTTTTCAACAAGATTAAGTGAACAACTTCCAAATGGCAGACACTTCAAAGGTCTGAGAAACAAGGAGACATCCTCTCACAGGCTTACATTCTACTACTATTTCAACTACAGAGAAGATAGGTAGATGCCATGTTTGCACATCTTGGTCAGGACTGTAAGGAATATTCAGCTAGCCATCGACGCGGGCTGAGAACGCACGGCTGCTAGGTGCTCACAGGCATCTGTAGGAGGTGATGCCTAAACAGCAGGTGCGACAGTTCGGTGACAACCTGTCATTGCTAATGAGGAACTTAAAATCTCTGATTCTTAATTACTACGTTAATAAATATTGATGCTACGCCCCTCAACTGTTGCTGTATGGAGTAAAGGGCGAGTGGCACATTGCCCAGGAGGCAGGAAGTGCCCTGTTTGCACGTTTCCTTCACTGCAGGTGCAGTTCCTTGGGTGGTTTAAGGAGATCGGACCTGCCTATACCTTGCCTGCTGCCACGCCTCGCTGAGGTTCCAGAGGGGCATTTCTGAGTCAGTAGCACAAGCATAGACTTTCCCCATTGCGTTTGTTATTAAACAACAACAACATCAGAATTTCAATGAAAATGTTTCTTGCTACCTAGGAACAGAAAATACCCTTCTCTTAAAAATTAAAGTACACATTATGAAAACATACTTTAATAATCATGAGTTAACACATTGGACAAGTCTTAGCCAACATTGCATTTTCAGTAAATTAATTAAAAATCTTTTACTGTGCTACAATACTGTAGTTCTGACATGGTGTTATAGGACAGATTCTCCTGCAGTTCTCTCCATAATGGTGATTGATCACCTGCATGGGAACCATGAAATTCACTCTAAGGGGAATGGTTCCTGAAAAGTAGAAATGTTGGAGAGGAAGCACTCACTACCCTTGCCAATTGTAGTCTCTGGATGAAAGGAAAACTGATTTTAAAATGTGGTTACAATGTAATTGGGCCTTTTTATTACTGAAAATGAATCAGGTTGCAGCTGCCAGACCCTAGGTCACCAAAAGAAGCCGAGTATCGCTTCAGGAAGTTCTCACTGCCCACCAGGTCACCCTTCTCTCTGCTCTTACTGGTTCCATGAGTGTTTCCTAGCTTGATGCAGGTCCTAGCTTGGATAAACGAAAAGATGCGTTTTCCCTCGAACACAAAGCAGCTCCTCAGTGCACGACCAAACATCCCATTTCACCGACAAGAAAACTTCAAGTGGTTTCATTTCCTTCCACGCAACATGTTTCCCCTTGAGCTGATAAAAGTAATCAGCTTTCTAGGATTACAAGAAGGAAAAACATTGTGTAAAATCACATGTTACAAGGTGTTTCTTTTGTAACCCAACTACACTGAATTCCATCAGACTGTATACTGCGCGTGCACTCCTGCACACACACACGCGCACACACACACACACACACACACACCTCAGTGCTAAATTGGACAGATGGGTCAGCCTCTTGTTAGCAGAAGTTACCTGAGCTATGCAATAATGGTTTCAGTATGAACACAAAGAAAGTTTAACAGAAGGATTTTGATTGATTGATTTACTGTTATTGTTAGTATAGATGATTTTGGTAAATAAAATGAATGCTTGGATTTTTAACTAGTACTTTTTGGTCCTCTAGATTCATTACACTGCTTGGAACTGCAGTGGGCATTTCATTTATCTTTATTTTCTCAGTGGCTAGAATAAAGCCTGGTAAATAGATGATGTACTGAAAATGCTTTATGAACGACCGTAGCAACTTAGCTTATGTTGCTTGGCCATGTGGGTGGCCCTTAAATCACTCTTTGAAAAGTATGATAAATGAGAGAGCTAGATGTATTTCCCTGGCAGTATATTTCTAGAGATGAGACCAAGGCTTATTATATCTGTTTACTTAACTTTGTGGTGTAATGATGATGGGGGGAAATATGTGATGATCTGGGTTAATGAAAATTTCGGGGAAGCACAACTTTCCCCCTGGCCCTGAAGGCTTCCATGGCACCCAAAATTGGGAACAAATAAGAAATGGAGGCAGAGCCATTTTTCTTCCCTGTATCTCCATCACTTGTCTTGTCTGTGCCCTGGCTGCTTCAGCATGGCACCTGGGAAGATGTAGAAGATGTTGATGGGTGATGAGCGCTGGTCTTTACTGGGTGCTCTTCACACAATGCCATTAACGATCTAACCACTGGAATGGAAGAAGACACAGGCTCACATGCTTACACAGTTTTGCACACCAGTGGGCAGAGGGATCACAGAGAAAGGAAGCCACCACTAGGCAGGTATTGTTCAGTCCATTTCATTTTCTTTGAGCTAATTTGCTGTGCATTGCTTTAAAAGCTTACGTAGTTTGCTTAAGGAAGGATAAAAAAAATCACATATCCTTTCCAGGTATCTACCACTCTGAAAATCTCTCATTTTGCCCTTTGTTCTCTTCTTTTACTGCAATAACTATATGTAATAAGGAGGGGGAGGTAATTATGCAAAAATCCTATTCATTTTCACTTTAATGCTTTAAAGCACTTTTGTGCAGGACTAATATTAGCTTGAGTTGTAGGAAGTGTGAAGTACCTTCTCATGTTTACCCAGAAGTAATGTAGTTACAACAGAAAGGACAATAGAAACCCCTACTTTCCTTGTGCATCGCGCACATGGAGATATGACCAAACTCATTTTTTGAACATTTGATCATTTCTTCTACTTGTGAAAATAAAGATTGTCTAGAAGTCTCATTATTGCCTTGGCAGTGCTGGTCACCTAACAGCCACTGAAAACAAGTGCAAGAACATTTAGCCCATTATGAAGTATCATTTTAAATGAGAATAAAAGATACACATGATAAATATTAAAATAAGTTCAGACTCAGGAATCTTAATATTACAGTGAATGATAATTATGAAAAGTCACATGTCAATAAACAAAGCTTTTTATCCTTTTTGTCAAGGCCAGTTCCCTGGTCTATGAATTCTAGTTAGTTAGTTATTGATTCAGTATGGCCAAAATAATATTGAAATTTTAAAAAGTATGTTTTCTTAAAAAAAATCCTAGTCATAATTCTCAATATCATGTAAATTATTTTTTATTTTTAATTTCTCTCACAATGGAGTTGTAATTCTATGTTTAAAAATGTCTAAGGGTTTGTAAAGGCCTATGCTGGTAAAAATCTTAATGTTAAATGTACCTTTTCTCTGCCCTCTTTATCTCTGTTGCTTTGTCCCACTTACTCCACTGTCTAGATGGGCTAGATTTAGTGCTAATTGCAGAAAATCCTTTGTAGCTTCATGGGGCAGGGTTCCTCATTGCCTTTCTCCCTCCCAGCTGTGCTGTTTACTCCCAGGTCTGGAGGGAGGAACTATGCATCTCTTTGCATCCTTTAACACTGACCATCAACTGGACAATATCCAGGACTCATATCTTTTTTATTATAGCAGAGAACAATAGGTAAATGCAAGGAGATTTTTATGCTTCACTACCTTCTATAGCTGGATACTACAATGCCTTAGATTAAACAAAGTAAAACAATTAAATTAATAGAGTTTTATACAATATTCAGTACCATTCTGAATTGTTTTAAAAAGACAAAATTCAGAAAAAAAGGGTATTGCTATCCAAGGTGAGAGGATCTAAATGCTACTTCCACACAGCTATCATTTATCAAGTCCATAATTTATATCAAGCAATCTTCCATTTCTATACATACAGTACATATTTTTACAAAGCACAATGATATGTTTTCTGTAATTATCCAAATTCTAGCAGAAGGAAATGAGAAATTATAAAATATAAGTCATGTACTCAATGTCAAACAAATACTAAGTGAAAAACTTTCAGAAAGTAAATTCTGAGTCTATAGTTTTAATGTACATGTAATGTAGAGAATGCTCAAGTGGCAATATTGTTACCCTAACTAGAAAGCTTGGATGCTTACAAGCCAGCAGTGTGGATGAGACACTAGAAAGACTGGAAGAAAAAGTCATCATGTGGTGAGACCCAGCCTTGGTACATACGATTTGTTTGATATCAGAGATTTATTTCTTAGAATTAATGTAGAAACTTTTTAGTCTAAACATGATCATGAGGTTCTTTAAGACTTTACAAAATGAGAGGGTAGATACAAAGGACCTAGCCACTGATTCATGGTGCGGTACCTATGGAAATACCTTATCTCATTACTCTTCCCCTGTGTCTTTCTAAAAGTGGAGCTCAACATGTCTACAGTTCTTTTGTTTTGTCTTTGATGGCACAAATCATTTCTCCATTTGACAAATATCTAATGATATCCATTCTATAAGTAACTTGTAAAATTAACAGCCCAGTGTCTCCACACACAAACCCCTTATAATCTTTAGGAGGCTCTTATATGAACTTGCAACTGGAATAAAATTTCACCTGTCACTCCAGGAAAAAAAAAAAAAATTGGAAAATTCTTCCAGAATTGGATTTACACTTTTTTTTTTTTTTTCAGTTCTTGAGGAGTTCACCTTGTTTGTGATGCCTCTTTGTACACACAGTGTGACCAACTTTTTAAGGAGTGTGTGATAAATGATATTGTACTTATAAATACCAATTTGGGTATCATAGTATGTCTCATCCAAGTTGCTTGAAACTATCTTCTGGCTTTTAATCTCACTCTGTTTTCTTAATTATTTTTGTATGATGATGATGTCCATATCCATTCTTTTGGGGTGGGGTGCTCTTTTTCTCAACAATAACTTTGTTAGTGCTTTCACAAATGTAAAACAACAAAATGCCTATTCAATGGCAATGCTGCTCACTGAAGAGCTTCCATTTCTCAAACCACTGCACACTCTCCAAGGAGATGTGAAGAACAAGACTCACCTGTGCTGAAGCCTGACCTGGGCTCTGCACTGCCTGCTGAGGAGGAAGCAGAAATGCACAAAGAGTCCTCACAGGAAGATTGGGAATGTGAGCACATATAATGGGGAGTGGAGGGTGGGGGAGACAAGAGATTGGATAGGATTTTGAACAAGCCAAATGTTAACTAAATTAAGGACTGTATAGGAAGTCAAGAAATCAAGAAGGCCACCAACTAAACAAACACTGGTGAGGGTATAGTGAAAGAGGAACCCTTCACTGTCAGTGCAACTAAAAACTGGTATCGCCTTTGCAGAAATCAGTGTAGAATTTCCTCAAACACCTCAAAGTTGAATTACATATGACCAAGAACTCACACTCCTTGGCATACACCCGAAGGGATCTATATTCTACCACAGAGAAACTTGCACATCCATGTTCGCTGCTGCTCTACTCACAATAGCTACAAAGCAGAATCACCCTAGAATTCCCATAACTGAGACTGGATAATGAAAATGTGGCGTGTGCACAGAGTGAAATTTTAATTAGTAGGAAAGAAATATGAAGTTAAAAATTTGCAATCAATTGATGGAATTGGAGAAATTACCCTAAGTGTGTTGTCTAAATTATGTTTCAAATGTAATCTGATCAGGAATAAAATAAGCTACAGGGCTCTTTGTAAAGTCTATGACCTTCCTGGAAGATTTGACGGAGAGAAGAAGTCCTTCCTTCAGAGTGGATGGCCATTCTGGTGGTGGACTATACATACAAAGAAAGTCCAAGAATACACAAAGCACTCACTGCCCATGCTACTGGTTAGCACATACATATACCCTGTTATTGCTAATCCTTGTGTATATTGGCACACAGCTCCATCAGTCATTCAGTATGGACTGAAGGCCACAAATCCTCAAGTCCTTCTGTGCCAGATTTGTAATGCTGAGGCATCCAACCTCATGGACTGAACAACAAACTACAGCCTACACACAGTTAAATCTTTCAAAAAGACTTTTAAAGTATTTGTTTGTTTGTTTGAGAGAGAAAGAGAGAATGGGCACTCCAGGGCTTCCAGCTTCTGCAAATGAACTCCAGAAGCGTGCACCAGCTTATGCATCTAGCTTATGTAGGTCCTGGGGAATTGAACCTGGGCCTTTTGGCTTTACAATGCCTTAACCAGTAAGCTATCTCTTTAGTCTCTGCATACAGTTCTTGTCAGAATGCCCATCCTGTGCTCTGTAAACATTCTCTACATAGATTGGTATCTCACATTAAAATTTGAATCATGAATCTTGTTTATGAGTGAGTTATACAACACAGAAAGTAGTTCTTCAATTATTTGATGTCACCTATGAAGTTGATTGGCCCTCTTGGGTTGGTTTTACTAATAAAACATTCAAACCAAGTGACCTCAAAAGCCCAGTTCTCTTCTGTGCGTTTCTGATATCTTCAACAGTTGGTCTTATTTTACAATTCCCAAGCTCATGCACATAAGTCCGTAGGAAAGAGCATTAAGGATTGCCCACCAGAGACTTCTTTGGGCTAAGTCTGGGAGTATCACACATCACTTCCTCTTCCCATCCTGTTGTTTAAATTTAGTTATAACCAATTGTAAGGGACTTTGGGAAGCAGAATCTAGTGTTGTCTCATGAAGAGGAAATTACCTTGATCATAAATTAGCAGACTCACTGCATATTTCTCTACTAAAGAAGTTCTGTTTGCTTCTATAAGCCATTTAATCCTCTTTTAAAAAATACCAACCAATAGCAAAAAAACAATCCATTTCCTTAAAGGGACCCATTAAATGTCAGGGCTCAGCTTGATGCAAACAGTTGAATAGAACCCTCAGGCCATGACTCCATTGACACTCTCTCAAAACTGCAATGTCATCTACATAATATTCTCATCAGATAGAGACTCTGCTTTCTTCTGGTGCAGTGTTTTGTTCAATAAAGTCAGTGACTGGCAGAAATCAACTTTCTTCACTATTGTTCTTACAATATGTTCAGAAGACAGGTGGTCATCCATTCCTGGAGACCCAGAACCACAGAGATCAATGTGGAGGAGAAGAGAAACTGGGACAGGAAGTATGAGGGTTTTGGGTGCTTGGTGAGAAAGGATAAGAAGGGCCCTTATTTTGCTCATCAGCTGAGCAGCATTGACATCTGTTTACACTGACACATCAATCTAAATACACACACTGTAATGGCTCTAATGTACCAAACTAATGACAATTTCCTTAGGTATAAACACAGATTGAGGAATTCAAATTATAGAAGAAAGAGGATGCAAGAAGGGCCAGTGGAATTTTCAAATAACAGAAAATAATCACTACTTGCTCTTCCATAGATCTTTTCCATTTCAAGAATTAAGCAAGATGTCATGCGGTTCTGTTAAGTTTTAAATCCTCAAAAATATAGTAAACAACCACTTGCAGTATTTGCTTTCACATTTGTTTGTATTTTAACAATGCTTCACTCAAAGCCCTCCAAATTTATTTGCATCCCACCATGTTAATCTTGTTTCCATCCAAGGTCCTTTAAAGCTAAATTGCCTGACATATAAACACAGCCCATATGTTTACATAAATGTTTAATTCCATATATTGATCTCTCTGCTCTCAAGCTCCTAAATTCAAATTATTCAAAGACAAGTTAAAGTTGCATCTCTTCCACTAAGCTTTTACTTATTTTTATAGTTTTTTTTTTAATGAGAAAAAGAGAGAGAAAGCAAATGAGTGAGCGTGGGCATGCCTGAACCCCTTACCACTGCAAACAAATTCCAGAAGCGTGCTTCATTTCATTCATCTGGTTTTTATGTGGGTACCAAGGAATAGAAATTAGGCTGGCAGACTTTATAAGCAAGTGCCTTTACCTGAGGAGCCATCTACCCCAGCCCATACCAAGCCTTCACAGACTGACTTTTCACTTACATTGCTCTTCCTACTTCAAGAAGATCCACCGTTGCCATAGCTGAAGTCCCACATCTTCTTCTCTGGTCCTTTGCTATAACCCTAGGATGCCCCATTATATACTTAGTAACCATCTCATTTCACTTAACAAGGCTCAAGACATTTTGAGGGCAATAATATACCTTAGATTTCTTTTCATATTCTCAATAACAGATATAACTAGGTAATGTAGAACATTCTGTTGAATATGCTATTAATAACTTTTATGTTAAAAATGTCCTTTATATATGAACAGGCAAAAAAGTAAGAGGCTGTTAATAAATATTTAATAAGCAATTCTCCAAACAAAAGTCAGAATGTACAACATATGCTAATTTCTACCCTGTGCCCAATTTTAAGCCACCATGACAACATTGAGCAGAAAGCTGAAAGGTATACAGAGGCAGACCATGTTTCCATGACACCAAGATCAAAATGTACACAATATTCAGAAAGTGTTTCATGTCAAGATTTTTGTTAGAACTTTTGGTCTAATTTTAATTTATCTCAATTCAATGTTTAATAATGGCTATAATACACATGCAACTCACAATATTCCTGGAAATCCAGCCTTTAGCTTCCAGATGGTGTTAAACTAGATTCAGTATGCCATTGGGTGAGGAACGTTCTGAAATTAGTAGATATCATATATCTCTGTGTGTATTCATACATATGATTTACTCTTTTAATACCAGTATTGTGAAGCACAGGGTGGCATTCCATCTCCCTCATTTCAGGAGCTTGTCACCTCTCTGGTGTCATTGGTGTTCTCCACTTCCACTTCCTGGCATCCTTCAGCCCTCAGCACTTCCCTCCCTCGTGTCTTTCAGTTACTGTATAGCTCTGGTCCTATAATGTATCTTTGGAATTTTATGAAGTTTATTTTGTTACATGTTCATACATAGAGTTCAGCAAAATGTCCAGGACTCCATAGTTGAAAAACCCCAAAGGCAGATTCCACTGAATATCTATCCCATATAAGATTCCTTCTTTGATTCCCATGGGTCTTCCATATTCTCTGAAAATCCCTCGCTCACACAGAGCTTACATTCTCATTAAATAGTTTATTTTATCAGAATAGCATTACTTATTTAGGATAACTCATTATAGTGACAAAAAACCTACCTTTATTATGTCCAATAAATCAGCATAAAATAAATCCAAAACCCAAATCTAGCCTTTATTCTCCCTCTTATTCTTTATGCAAACAGCCCTAGTTCCTTCATCTGTGTTCAGCCTTGCATTAGCTCCAAGCCCTCTCCATTTCAAGATGATCTCTTGTCATAAATTCACATACTGGCATGTCACTTTCCTTTTACAGTGAATCTATCTCAACATAGGACTTCAAGTATGCTCATATCTATCTCCAAGTGATTCATTCAAGTGGGTTACAACTGAGTAAAAGAAATGGGCAAATTTTGTTCCTCTAACACTCCTCTCTCACCTCCCTTCACAGAGACAAACCTACCACAAATACTGCTTGTGGTGGTTTAAGAAATGAGGAGAGACTGATGTTGTGTGAGCACCTGGTGATACTTCATTTTATTACCTTTACTCCCATTTACAATGGCCAAAAGATTCCTGATATGATCTGCTCTCAAAGTAATCAGAGCATTCCCTTTATTTGCTAAGCTAATGAATCTACAAAAAGATAAACTGGGTTATTTTGCATAATCTCCATTATTCTTTTATCTCAACCCTCAAAACCAAAATGTAATATGTAGTTTCTACTTTCTTAGCTTTCTATCCTACCAGCAACAGAAGAAAATGTGCTGAGCTGTTGTAAGAATGAGGCATGGCTCAAAATAAAGAATATATTTATTGGGTAATTTATTTGGGCTTTAAAATGTCCAGAAAGAAGAAAAGGATTTAGTTTGTTTTTGAAGATCTCATCAAGTGATAAGACTGAAGTATTCAAAACCTAAAACCTCAGCAGGTTGGAGAGTTTGTTACAGAACACCTGTGCCCAAGGGGATAGACTTTTCAATTTTAACTGCATTTTAAGTTCTTAAAAATAATATATGATACTATCTAGAGTGCCAACACATATGTGATACCTTTCAATTGAGATACAAAACAAACATGAAATGCTCATAGCACCTGGGAGAGACTCAAGCCAGCGAGTGCTTCTAAATGCCCTAGGGAGCCCTTCAATCACAATGCATTGTACTTCAAAAAAGAAAAATTGTAAAACATTTTCATGTCTCAGAATGCAGAAAATAATGTGACAGAAATTACCTTTTAATGGATACATCAAAGACCGAATCTCCAGAAAAGAAACATTTAGATCTGAGGAGAGTGTTCTCACTCAGTGCACTTCCCACATGCCAAGTATGACCAACATGCAGCCATCCCTGTATTTGTTTGCTTTCTACAGAAATGGGTAGGAAAAGAAGAAATTTGTTCAAGGGCTGAAAGGAATATGATGTTATAGCAATATAATTCAAAAGGCAGTAATTTTAGGTGTGATCAACAAATCATTTAATCAAAACTTGCAATCATGGGCTGACTGTAGGGTCATCCACAGGTCAGAACTTCCCCAGGTTGACCTGCACCAGGAGGTTGCTCCAACTGCCACTGATTTCTCTTTTGAGATGTTTATAGTGTATTATCATCTTTGTGTCTCCGTAAACATGCTGGCATCTATACTAGGTCTGGTTGAATTATCCTAAGTTTCTTATGTGTATGTCTCCCATATCACTTGAGATAATTATATTCTTAATCTATTTTAGTGTTTGTTTCCTCCCACAATGTATATCCTATAAGAAAACAACAACATAACTTTATTAAATTTTAAATCACTAATACCTATCACAGTCCCTAGGGCATACTAACTGATAAATAAAACTTTTCAAACCCAATGGATGTTATATAAATCTGCAAGAGATACCTTCTGAGGTCAGTCTTATTCTTATAATTAAACTATCCCCTTTATCATATTTCAGTGTTCTCAAAGGCATGTGATAATGCTGAAGGACACACAAATAAAAACCAGCTCTATATAATGTGAATATAGCTATGGCAAACATATATATATATGTTTATATATATATATATATATATATATAAAATTGATCAGATACATGTAAGTATAAAACTGTACTATGTTTCACTTAAAATAACTGAGTCACTGCATTACAACATTTTAAGGATTCTCCATAGAATTCTATGACTTACAATGATTACCTAAGAATATTTCCCTTCTAACAAAAATGTCTGTTAGAATCGCTTCTAGATATAAAACAATATACAATTTAATCCTCTTGAGGAGATCAAGAAGTTAAAGAGATAAGCTTCTTATTTAAGACCAGGGAAATTATTATCATCCAAAGTATTCAAAGTTTTGTGATTCATATTTAAATGTAAATTCAAGAAGGTAGCTCCAGTATAGCACTGTTTCTGTCAAGAGACTGACTTTTTCCCAATGAATAATTTAAAACCTAACTTTTTTCATGTGAACTATCTTATATCTTGGCAGCAGCATAGTATTTCAATAATTTATATAATTTTGAATATAATATATTTAATGCCATAAAAGCAATTTCTTTGATATTGAATTATAAGGGAATGCACTTAGGTCACTGTGAGTAATGACCCAGGGGCCAGCAGCATGGAAAATTACATTTTAACCCAATTTCAGAGGGAATCTGTATATAGAACTATCAGACTCTACTATCTCCTGGCAGATATTGTTTCTTGACAACATTTGGTTATAACATGTAAAAAAAGAAAGGTAATCATTCTCTTTGAGAAAATCAGATTAAAAAGCAAGATCATTAAAATGTAGACAATAGGGCTAGAGAGATGCCTTAGCAGTTCAGTGCTTGCCTGTGAAGCCTAAAGACCCTGGTTCGAGGCTTGATTCCCCAGGACCCACATTAGCCAGATGCACAAGGGAACATATGTGTCTGGAGTTCTTTTGCAGTGGCTGGAGGCCCTGGCACCCTCATTTTCTCTATCTGCCTTTCTCTCTGTGTCTGTCGCTCTCAAATAAATAAAGAAGGAAAGAAATAAAGAAATTTCTTAAAAAATGTAGGCAATAATTATGTTTGGAAACAGAGTATTAGAACTTGGTTTTTTCATTGAAGTTTTTGAATAAAACTATTCTCATATCATTTCCTTAGGCAAGTTCCTGGCTACCCTGAAGATCTAATCATGGTGGTCATGACAGTTAACCTGCACACATTAGTGTTATAATATGCTGCTGTTATTTTTTTAAAAAGCAAGGTAATGTGAAGATGGATTCTTGGCTCTTCCAAAGCTAACGGATCTGAAGGCTCTGCCAGGTAGAGATGGCAAGACTGTAACGACCTGGCTGAATCTAGACCACATGGGGCATGCAGCATATGCTGAGGGCTCATGCGCACAGGGCTCATGCACACTTCGTCTCCAGGCCAACACTCGCTTTCAAGATCAGGTAGACTCAGCCCTGCACAAGCCCTCCAGCACTGGTGTGATGGAGGGTCTGCTACAGGAGCTGGTGTCTTCTAATTCCCTTTTGGTTGACAGCAGGCTACTTTCATAGATATTCTGATGTGTTTGTCTGGTGCAAAGATTTTCAACTTGAGACTGAAGATTGATTAATCTAGGTTTGCATTTTCTAGATGTGCTGGTTCATAGTAGCTGGTCTTTAGTGGGGGTTTCCTCTCCAGACCATACAACTCTCAATGTACATATGTGCACTTGACCCATGTTATTCAAGTATCTTCTTGACCATAGCTTTAAGTATGGTGGTTTGATGATCTATTTCTGGAGTCTCTACTTTATCCATTGTGTCTTCAAGCCAACACGATACCATCTCTGGGGAGGTTTGAGAAATATACATCCTACAGCTTCTATTATTCTTTCTAAAACGTGTCCAAATTTAGTAACTATAAACAGCTATAATTGTTTGTTTTACTCACAAGACTGCACTCCAGGCAATTTGGACACAACATCTGCATCTCACTGGGATGACTTGAGTAATTAAGGTCTCAGTAAGCTGGATGGTGTCCCAGGTTGGTCCTGATATCCCAGAGTCTCACTATGTGGAAACTACATGTGGTACTTCTATGTGTCCTGTCCAGCTCAATGGCCCAAGGGTGGTCAGGCTCATTACACAGTGGCCCAGGCCTCCAGGAGTGAGCTCACTGGTAGTAGAGCAAGAGATAAATAACTTTTTTGTTTTTTTTATTTTCTGACCCAAATTGAAAGTCACACAGCCTGCAACTCTCTCAAAGCTGACTCCCATTCAATGCTAAGCTGTATAGTAGAGAAAGATAGCTTGCTCTCAGTGGAGGAGAGTTAAGAACTCATGGTCATGGTCGAACACCTCTGACCTAGCTGATGACCATGAAAGCCACTAGGTGAGCAGAAGTGATGGGACTGGATGGGGAGAACTCTGCTCAGTGACAGAAGCACCTTCTGCCAAGATACGGTGTTTAACCTTAGCTTAGACACCCTCCATAAGACACATTTCTGAAAAGAAAGACACAGACCCAGGGTGGCCATTTTGAATCCCTTCCCACTACCTTCTAGCTGTTTTGTTTTGTTTTGTTTTTCCCTAGAGCACACTTTTTTGTTGTTGTTGTTTTCAAGGTAGGGGTTCACTCTGGCCCAGGCTCACCTGGAATTCATTACATAGTCTCAAGGTGGCCTTGAACTCACAGCATTCCTCCTACCTCTACCTCTCAAGTGCTGTGGTCAAAGGCCGCTGCCACCACTCCTGGCTTAGAGCACACTGATTGAGAGAGGACCATCATTCCAAGCTCCCCAGCAACAATTCCTGTTAAGCTTCTGGACCATATACAAATCTCTAGGATCTACGTAAAGACACATGGCTAAAAGTACCAAATTAAAACATATCAAACGCTGATTATGATTCTTATTAAATGATGGTAACATGTTAAATTCAGTCCCCTGATAGTACTACAGTTTTCTGTTTGTAACCCACAGAGGAACAATTTTACATTACAGATTTTTTTTTTCCATCTTGGCTTTATGTTTTCTCACATCCTTTCAGAGGATGTATATTATGTTCATAATTGGGATAATAAATATCATTTACAAAGAACAAAGGAGCCAGTGTACTTGAAAGAAAGCATTATTTTTCTAATGGTGCTAAAATGACAGGTTTACTCTGCAAGTAGGAGGGATACTATTACAGCTTTAGATGTAAAAATCTACTGAAACACATTTACAGGGTTCTGGCCTAAGGAGGAATTTATATTGCACATTGAAAGGTCTTCCTCCTGAGATAGAGGCAGGTGCTACCTCATGACTATGTCTCCAGAGGGAGACTTTGGACCCTCATGCTTTGAAACTGCCTAAAGCAGCCTCTCCGCTCTGGGAAGTATTTGCAGAACAGGCAGCTGGGTTCAGGTTCGACACAGCTGGGCTGTTTTCTCTGGTTTATGTGGAAAAAAATTCACTGCCAAAGATGAGGCAGGGAAAGTTCACCTGGGCCATTCCAGAGGGCATGTGTTGGCACATTTCCACATGGTAGAGTGGTGCTGGATACTGGGTTTATGGGAACAGTGTGACTCCGTAGAAAACAGGCACCTACTTTCTTTAAAATAAATTCCTGGAAGGGGAGGTACTGGAGCGATAGGGTCATTTTTTTTAAAGTTCTTAAAATACATTGCTAAGTGGTTTCCAGGAAAAATCTTACTATGAATTCTAATAAAACTTTGCTGCAGGGTTTGACACAGGAAGATGATTCCTTGAGAGCTCTGCCTCAATAGAGCCAGACACCCAAACAGTGTTCTCGCAGGGACTCCAGCTCTGGTGCTCTGCCTGTGCATGCTGTGTTTACTACGGGCACTGGGTCGGGATCCACGGCTCTGCAGAGGCCCCACTACACTTTGCTTCAGCCTTCCTGTTGCTGCTCCCTCCCCGCTGGCCTCAGGGGGGCTGGCTGCTA
Organism: Jaculus jaculus; assembly: GCF_020740685.1. NCBI lineage: Eukaryota > Metazoa > Chordata > Mammalia > Rodentia > Dipodidae > Jaculus > Jaculus jaculus. The sequence goes on along the minus strand of NC_059120.1, from coordinate 2,994,220 downwards.
TTACGGTTCTGGAGCTCACAGCAGTTTATCTCTTTGAACCTTCCCAGTGATTGAGGCTAAAGCTAGCCTGCGGGGCACCAGGGATCCAGCTCTGGTGTGTAAGCATATCTCTGTGTAGAGGCCAGCTACAGACCCTCTAGCCAAAACAAAGCAAAAATAACCATCTTTGCAATCCCAAATACTGAAACTCTTGTGTGGTAATGTATTTTGCCTTCACAATGTTTTCAAAGCATGTAAGAAATTTGCCTTCAACCAAAAAAAAAAAAAAAAAAAAAAAAAAAAAAATTAAAAACTATTATGCATTGGCAATTACCCTCAAATTTTGGGCTGGAGAAATGGTTCAGAGGTTATAGGTACGAGTGTGGAGCCTGACAGCCTAGGTTTTATTTTCCAGTACCAACATAAAGTTAGATGCACTAAGTGGCCCATGTGTCTGGAGTTTGTTTGCAGTGGCAGGAGACCCTGACATGCCTGTTTTCTCTTTCTATCTACCTTTCTCTGTCTCTGTCTGTCTGTCTCTCATCTCTCTCTCTCTCTCTTAAAGAAATAAGTTAAATTTAAAAAATAACTATCACAAGTCAAAAGGCTTTATTGTTCTATTTTCTAGCACGTTTTGATTTGTGTGTATTCTAAAACCTTCCCACATGTGCTTTCATTTGCCACTGAAAATCTTCCTGGCAAACAGTTATGCCTTTTTGCAGAGTGGAATGTATCTTAACATTTAAGGATTTTTGCTTTATCTTATCCCACTCATACAGAGGCCACATGTTAAGTATTCAGGAATGAAGAGAGATGTAAGTCATTTCATGTCACGTTTTCCATCTCCAGTGTTCACCTTCTAGCCACTGTGTTGACTTAGTCATGATACATACATCCAGTCCTGGAGTTCCCCGAGGAAAACAAGGCCATGGGAAAACGGACATGAATCCTTCTTCTAGCTTGGTACCCTTTTTCTGCTCACCATGCTGCACTCAGTATACCTGCAAGTAAATGCGATGTACTAAGACATCATCTCTTCTAGACCATGAGGACAAATAATGGCTTTGTTGATCTGAAGGAAGACCAGGCTAATTAGATGGCTGATTTAAGGAGGAATATTTTTATATGCAGATGTCCTATATATCAGTGTTTCTAAAGTCAGCTGATGACTTAAAACACTCCTTTAGAAATTTGAAAACCATTTGTCTAATTATCCCTCTTCCCACCCCAGAACTGTGAAAAAAACTCATTGGATATTCTCTGGTTATTACCTGGATACAAGAAACCACTGTTGTTAACCACCAGATACTACTCAAATCTCACCTTTAAAAAAAAAAAAAAAAAGCCTCATGTAATATCAGCATTCCCTTAAATCCTGACTCCAGAGGAAAGTTACAGCCATAAAGCTAAGTTCCACGTGGTCCTCTTTGCATGAGTGCTATGACTCTATACTATAATGATTCATGTTATGTATGTGAAACTCTGTGGAGGTGAACTACCTCAAGATTTCATCCTGATGAAGGGGATGTTCAGGAAATGTCCCATGATGGGGCAGATGGGCGTATATATATTAAGAGAAGCCGCTGCTGTTTGGCTAGGTTTAAGTTGCTCCCATAGTGAATACAGTAGCTTGAGAATAACTTTCTGCATAGTTTTTCAAATGAGGATAACAGCACTAAGGTAAGCACCATGATGGAAAGTTGGAACTGAAATAGGAAAAGTTGTATTTTTCTCAGACATATTCTTTCCCCCCTATCTTGTTCTGGCATATTCCATCAGTAGGCAGCTCTTGAACCTGGCAAGCTAGCATTTTTATCTTGTGCTTGGGGATTTTTTTTCTTCTCTTCACTATCTCTGAGTGATGGGATGAGGGGAGAAACCACAGACATCTCCAAAATGTCATAAACTATAAAAAGGCAGTTAGAGTCTGTCAGCTGCAGAAAGCAATGCTGCTGGTTAGATGCGGGCCATGAAACCATCAAGCACCCACAGGCAAACCAATTTAGAAAAAAAAGAAGCATCCTGAAACAATTTCTTCTCTCAGTTTGAGAACAGCACCTTTTCAGGAGGTTGGCCGTGAAGAGGAGATGGGCTCCCACCTTCCGAGGGCTGGCCAAGGCGGAAGGAGAAGTGCCAGCCCACGGAAGAAGGAATGTTCTTTTGATATTGGCAGCCGTTGCTAGATAAGGGAATGCAACTTTTTTTAAAAGCAAATTCTCCTTAGATTTATAGTTCTGTCAAGCTTGTTGACTGGAGCAGTTTGGAAATGCTTCAGAAATATAGTTTACTTGAAGTATGCATACTCTAAGCCTGTGGAGGGACTACAATATAAATGATAAGTATGTGCTATTAGAGCCAAATCCTTTGTATTTTGAATTTACATAGCTTCTAGAGTTAAAAAAAAAAGTACTGTAGCAAACACATAATGAGACAATCTAAAATATGACAGCCTATTTTTGTTAAAAAATGTGTATGATTATTGCCCAATTATGTCTCTGGTTTTACCCCACAAATCTCTAATGGCATTGGAATGGGAAAACATCACATGTCTAAATGAGCTTAAAGGAATCTTGGCACTCAGAACATCCAGGAAGCCAATCATACAAGAGACTTAGGGCAGTAGTTGCACTTTCACCACAGTACCAGGATGTATACAATGCCATTCTCATTCTCATAGTCATATAAAATTCTATGGAGCAATCTTCACCTAAAAGATGGTACATGAATGAACAATAAATATATTCACTCAATGTCTCAGAGGTGCCAGCCCTTTTCTAAGTTCTGATGAATAAAGCAAAAAATAAAATTTTTGGACCAACTTACATCTCTCTTCACTTCCTTGATATTTTCTTATGAATGTTTAACATGTGGCCTCTGCATGAGTGGAATAAGAGAAAGAAAAGAATCCTTAAGGTGTTCCTAAGTTAGGTCTCGATATATGTACTTTAAGCAGCAGTTAATAATAGATAAGAAATAAAGATCCATGACAGAGAGTTAAGACGTACTTATAAACAATGGGAATGCATTTTCTCACAGTGTTGGACAAGATTTCAGCTGATTCAGTACTGACGAGGGTCTCTGCCTCATAGATGGCACATTCTCACTGACAGTCCTCACATGGGCAAGGGGCTAGCTGGCTCACAAAGGTGTGTCGGTAAAGGTCCTGGCATACTCATGATGTCACTACTTCCCTAACTTCTACCTCCTAAAATAATGAGCTTTGGAGTTATAATTGTTCCATGTTGATTTTAGAGGGATTCAAAAATCCAGGCAATTCCACACTCAATAAAAATCTACCATGTCATTAGAACCATCAGTGCACAAAACATCCACTTAGACATTCATATTTTGTTTTGTATTCTTTGCTATAAATTTTAGGAGTGGAAAAAGTTATAGTGGGCTGGGTGTGGTGGTGCACAACTTTAATCCCAGCACTTGAGAGGTGGAGGTAGGAGGATTGCCGTTAGTTCAAGGCCACCCTGAGACAATATAGTGAATTCCAGGTCAGCCTGGTCTAGATGAGCTAGAGTGAGACCCTACCTTGAATAACCATAATGATAATAACAAAAGAAAGAAAGAAAAATTACAGTGGGAAGAGCTAAGTCATGTATGACATCAAGAGTGTAGCCTCTTTTTGTGTGTGTGTGTAGCCTCCAGCCTCAGAACAGACAGACCAGGTGAGCATGCCTGTGAAACACTGCTCTAATTTCACACCATGCCCATGGGAACAGCATTAGTGCTCACAAAGTTATGGTTACAACAACTGCTGCATTGATGCTTTTCAGTAAGCTATGGGTGCTTGTGAATGTAACAAGCATGCCAACCACCTTTGAGCTCAGCACTGTAAGATGTGCTTCTAATTAGCTGCGTGGATAAGTGCTCTGTCATGGACTCCTACAGCCTGAGAATGTAATGTGGCGTTCAGGTGTTTCAAGGGATCCAGCGGCGACTCTCAGCTCTCCAAGACCCACATGTTACAGCCAGAGTGAACTTAGCCAACAATACAATCAATATATCCTGGGAGCACTTTTTTTTTTTTTTTATTTGAGAGAGAAAGGGAAGGGGAAAGAAAGAGAGAGAGGGGGCCTCCAGCCGCTGCAAATGAACTCCAGATGCATGCGCTTGTGCATCTGGCTAACGTGGGTCCTGGGAATCTAGCCTCAAACTGGGGTTCTTAGGCTTCACAGACAAGCACTTAACCACTAAGCCATTTCTCCAGCCCCTGGGAGCATTTTCAATTTTGTGTGTGATTCAACTTCACATGGTATACATATTGTGTCTTTTCCAGAGTGGTCAGAGTGTCCTATTCTGTCTAAACATCATCTGCTCAGGCTTTCAAAATAATAAAGTGTTGTCTTCTTATGGTTGCTGTGACACACACATTTGTCAGCCTTATGAGGGGTTCTTAACATTGTCAATGATTGTGCTCAAGACTGTGATGGACTCAAGAAAGAAATTCCATCTGTAAAGACTGTTCATTAAGGAAACAGAGATGGATTATCATGTATCAGAAAATGTAGGATGGTTAGGCTGGAGAGATGGCTTAGTGGTTAAGTGCTTGCCTGTGAAATGTAAGGACCCCGGTTCAAGGATCGATTACCCAGGACCCATGTTAGCTAGATGCACAAGGGGGCACATGCGTCTGGACATCTGAAGTTCGTCTACAGTGCTTGGAGGCCCTGGCGTGCACATTCTCTCTCTCTCTCTTACTCCCTCTTTCTCTTTCTGTTGCTCTCAACTAAATAAATAAAATAAACAACAACAACAAAAAAGAAAATATAAGATGGTGATATATCAAAGGCGGAGCACATGGCTCGCATGTGTGGAAGGTTCAGGGTCAAGCTACAACACCAAAAGAAAAGAAAAAGTAAAAGAGAGATTGCTTGTGGTTAGGGCACTTACTTATGAGGCCTAAGGACATGTGCAGTTCCACAGGCCCAACAAAAGCCAGATGCACAAGGTGGTGCATGCTTCTGGAGTTGATTTGCAGAGGCTAAAGGCTCTGGCATTCTCTTTCTCCCTTTTCTCTCAAATAAAGATAAATAAATAAATTTTAAGAAGTAGACAAAACTGTGTGCACAATAAAAAAATTATCACATATATATCTACTCACAAATTAACAAATTCAGTTCTTCATTGAGGCCCAAAACAGGATCTAAGCCCCAAAACTTTCCTGGGATGAACTAATGGGCCACTGCCTGGCTGGGTTCACCACCAACCTTGCTGATGTGGCTGGGAGACCCCTCTGAGAACACAGCGAAGGATGGCTGTGTATGGCCAAAAGTCAGATTGCCTTACATTTTGGTTGACGTGAAACCAGCAAGATTTAAACTACTTTCACAGATTTTCAACCTCTGGACAGATCTTAATGTGCCTCTTCTGCCTTTGAATGAAGGATGGGCGTTCAACAGCACCAGTGGTTGTGGGCAGTGGAAAACTAAGGAAAGAGGGCAGTTTATGAACGGAGAATGGGAGTTTTAAAAGAATGTTATTCAAAGCACACTTGATATGCACTTTAATCCTCTATGGTTTATAAAACTTCCATTGTCCTTAGAGCTCTGAAACTTGGAATATGTAACAAGCAATTATAAGCATAGTTGTCTAGTCTGGGAAATCCCATTTAGAGCCTCTAGTCTGGGAAAGCGAGTGTAGGTGACTATGTAAGAAACACAGCACTTACACTTTTCATGCTGATGTTCCTGTGTTATGAACAAGTCAGGGATGGCAATACTGTAACACATCTTCCCTAACTAGTGAAAAATTCACATTTAGATAATAACCTCCTTGTTTAATATGCCCAAGCCATCAGTACTAAGATACACATATTACTCCAAAATACATCTTAAATTTTAGAGTTATTTACAGGTCTAAAATTTATTTAATTGAAAACATATTCTGTCTACATAGATTATTTTACATGTATGTTTATGTATTATTATTAACAAAATATTTTATATGTATACATCATGTGTTAGTACACCAGCACACACACGAACAGTGTTCAGAAGTTGGGATGTTATATCCTTTTCCAGCCCCAGAGGAATCAGTGGTGCTGTGTTTCTCCTTAGCCTGATGCAGCCTGACAAGCCCTGGAACCCACCTCAGTGCCTTGCCTTCCTCTCCTGGTAGAGCCAAACCTTATGACCACTACCCATCTAACCAACACTCCACAGTTCCACTTGCTGTCCCTCACTGAGGTCAAGGATGCATCTCCCCTTACAAGCAAGTGCACATAATAACATCATGCATGAGCTCTAAGGTACAGGTCACCTGACAAGGGATACACAGCAAGCAAGTCAACTGACTTGAACCCACAGATGTTCATGTGAGACAGATTACTCCTGAAAATGGAAAATGGAAAGGGAGTGAATGTTTCTTTTCTCTTACTTGTCTAACATCTCCTCTCTCTTAAGTTTCATGAGAATAAGGATTACCATTGTAATACGTTGCCTCCATCACACTTTGTAATAGTTGGAAGTACTGAACACAAAATGTTCAGTAATTCTGAATACTCAGCAAAGTCTTTAGTCTTTTTTTTTTTTTTTTTCACCTTCACCACTCAACACACAAAGAAGGATGCTGCTGGTCCTTGCTCAGCACCTGCTACCAACAGGTGTTGCATTCTGGGAGAAGAACTTTGCCAGGGGTCTTTTAATTAGCATCCTCTCTCCAGATGTCTTATGCCTGTAGCCAACACTGAATGATGAGGCCCTGGGAGGCGGTTGCCTTCACCGAGATTACATGCTACACCTGGAATTCACTCTTCCCCACCAAGGAAATTTCCACTCTTCCATGTCAAGTAGAAGCAATTCATTAAAGGAGTTGTTGTTGCGCTACTTCATCAGACACTAATGTTCAAAGCTAGCTTACCATAATGTTGAATATCTAAAGTATAATTAGACATACCAAGATGAAACTAAACTATTTTATAATCAGCTGGGATTGACAATTAGTTCATTATGAAGAGCAGAATTTGTGTTTTTATGATATGCCATTATTTTTGTCAAATATACATACTACTATGCAACCTTAAATCAGTTTATATATTTTATTATATAGATTAGCTAGCCCAATTAGACTAAGAGCTCTGGGTACTTTCCTCTACTTCTTCAATAGCCGTTATTGGCATGGTATGTTTCTCTGTATGCACATATATATTTGTATGCATATCTACATGTATTTCACAGTTTAACAAAGTTAAACCTACAGCCAATAAAAACTGTATTTTTGTTCAGTGTTATAAATTTGTTTTTAGTAACTCTCCTATTTGCCAAAAAGTTATGAAATTCTTTATTTCTATGGCATGTAATTGCCTTTATTTCTATTCAATTCACTAACGACTTTATTTAGGTACTTTTTAAATTTTTACTTGCCTAAGATAAACTCTGTGGTAGTTTGACTCAAGTGTCCCCCATAAACTTAGGTGTTCTGACTGCTAGGTTCCCAGCTGATGGAGATTTGAGTATTAACACCTTCAGGAGGCAATGTATTGCTAGGGGCATGCTTATGGGTGTTATAGCCAGCTTCCCCTTGACAGTGTTGGCACACTCTCCTGTTCTTATTGTCTACCTTATGTGGGCCTGGGGATGATGTCCACCCTCTGCTCATGCCATCGTTTTCCCCTGCCATCGTGGAGCTTCCCCTCAAGCCTGAAAGCCAAAATAAACCTCTTTTTCCCACAACCTGCTCATGGTTGGGTGACTTCTACCAGCAATGCGTACCTGAGTGCAACAAACTCCTTAAGGAATTTTCAAATAGTATATTCTAAATGCCAATCAAATTATGTTATTTAGGAAATCTTATAATTATATACCACTTAAGAACATGTCTCAAGCTGGGTGTGGTAGCGCACAGGAGGCAGAGGTAGGAGGATCACTGTGAGTTCGAGGCTACCTGAGACTACATAGTGAATTCCAGGTCAGCCTGAGCTCTCACTAGACCCTATCTCAAAAAAACAAACAAACAAAACAAACAAACAAACAAAAAAAACAAAGAACAAGTCTGTTCCTGAGCTCTCACTAGACCCTACCTCGAAAAACAAAACAACCCCCCCCCAAAAAAAAAAGAACAAGTCTCTTCCTGCACCAGATCGCATCACAGTAAATGAAATGCTTTAGGGTACATTCTCTCATCTTGATTTCCTTGTGATAGAGTCTGAGTTACAGGAAAAGCATCAAAGACCACGCCCAGTCCTCACATGCGGGGAGACTCCCTGACTGCGAAGGTGGCTTTCCCAGGGACGCTTACCCTTGGCACTCAGAGTGTGCTGACTTTGAAGATTTCCCCAACTCTGGGAAACTTGACACCATAATCTGTGGTCAGCAGGAATGACATTTGTTCTTTTATGCACAGAGGGCAATAAAAGGTGATATATAAAGAATGACAAATTTATTTTAGAGTCACAACTGTCAATTACTGGCTTTAAAAACAACTAATGAAGCAAAATTTTAAAATATCAATGGAAACATTAAAATGATTTCAGGAAAGCACAGTTTTTCTAACTACCAACATGTGTAGCCTTCATTGAATGAAATTTGACAAGGGTTTTCTGCATACTATAATTTCTCCAAATTAAATTTGACCTACTTACGCTACACATTAGTCATGCTTAGTATAAATGTGATGAGATGACATCAAGCCAAAGTAGTGACACCGTTGCTGAAGTGATGATGTCATCATCAAAGTGATGATGTAATATCACAGTGATGGCGTTGCTAACAATAGAGTGATATCATCAAACTGATGACATCATTATTATAGTCAGGATGGCATCGTCTCACATTGGTATTGTCACTGCTGAAGTGATGATGTCATTGGCACAATAATAATATCCCAACCAAACGGATGACTTTGGGGAATACTTTTGACATGGGAACAGGGAACGAATGACATTAAAGTCAAATGTGATACATGCACTTGATGCTGGTAAATCCTAACAGCTAAAGCTAATGTAGCTATTTTTCTAGTCTTTTCTTTTGTTTATTAAGAATACACTTTGGATGGACACATCATCTGTTGGCACCATCACGTACCTCCTCCCTGTCCCCATTTGGTCCAGGGCCCTCTTCAGTGGAGTTTCTGGTATTCCCCAAGGGGTTGTGGGTCATGCATTGCAAGAGCAGCTGTCAGCCCCTGTGTGGGAGGAGGAGCACTGCCTCTGGGTATGTTGTACATTGAAGTTTTATTCCTCACTCTAGCTGCATGTGGTCTAGAGCTTTGTCTCTCCTCTCGTGTAAGCATCGTGTCTGGAGAACACAGCCAGACACACTCATCGCCGACTCATAGCTACATTGAAGGGGGTGAGACCATGAAGCCACATGGTTTTCCAGAGATATAGAAGATGAATTCAAGGAACTAGAGTATGTTTTTCTTTTTAAAATATTTTGTTGGATATTTTTCTATCTAACACTTGCTAAATTTTATCCCCTGACCGAGGTCTGGGTATAAAGTTCCATCATCTCATTTATGAGAAACCACTGTGTATTTCCCATCACCTTTTCAGTTGCACAGTGTCTGAGAACATGGAAGGTTTTGTAGTCCTGTCATGCTGCTTCTTCCAGCTTTCCCAGGCATTGCCATCATGAGAGTTCACTAAGCCTACTTCTGCCGTTCTTAGGGTGTGTGCTCCTTAGAACTTCATTTCTGAGAAAACCTAGAGCGTGACCCTGAAATTTCAACTATCCCTGCATTATCTGTCCTACCTTGTCTCACTGTGAACTCTGCAAGTAGACAAGGTGTCTGCCATTTCGTTTCATCAAGACTTCCATTTTGACTGAAGAATCTCAACAGAGAAGCCATTATTACAAAGAAGATACTAGGTAGAATACATAGATTGATATCCTAAATTACTTAGCACAGTAAATTTTAATTTAGGGCTGGAGAGCTGGCTGAGTGGTTAAGGAGTATAGCAGTCAGCTTCAAGTTAACTGAGATGAACTTCCAGACCAGGCACAGTTATGGAGGAAGGGATATTTATTGAAGCATACAGATCCAGGGGAAGTTTCATAAATGGCAGAAGAAGCTGGCCTGCCTTCACAGGCCCAAGCAGAGAGAGAGAAGCACAATCCAAAAGCCAAAAGCCAAATAGCACACTTTAGGAACTCCAGCTCAGCACACTTTGTATATTTTTACATTGAAATCTGAAACCCACCACCACACCTTAAGATCTCCCCAGTGATACTTCCTCCAGCCAGGTGTCTGCAGATGCAAACTACAAACAAACAATTGAATATATTGGGGGCCATCTATTCTATTCAAACCACCCAAAGGCACTTGCTTGCAAAGCCTAAGGACCTAGGTTTGAGTCCCTAGTACCTATGTGAGGCAGATGCACAAGGTGGGTCCCGCATCTGGAGTTCGTTTGTGATGGCTAGAGGTTCTGGCACTCCCATTCTCTCTACATAATTGTGTGTGTCTGTGTCTCTCTCTCTCTAACAAATAAATGGATTTTTTTAAAGTTCACCTTTAAAAAAGTAACTTACTTAATATTAAAATATCGCTATTTAATATTCAATTCATCTTGAAGTATTTATTACATAACCATAGCTATTGGAGAAAGCAAAGTCAACTAATGACCAAAAAGAAAAAAAAAAAAAAAATACACAACAAGCTTGTCAGAGTTCTAATGTTCTGGAGAGTTCACTTGTGGGTAAGGATTTTTTGCCAGCGTATCTTCATGGTAGGATATCATGGAGTCACTCAGTGTGCAATTCAACAAAAGTCAAAAGATATACATATATTTGCTGACCATGGCGTGTTTTGCCCTTTCAGTTCCTCCAAAAATATATGACATCTCAAGTGACATGACCATCAACGAAGGAACCAATGTTACCCTCACTTGCTTGGCCACGGGGAAACCAGAGCCTTCCATTTCTTGGCGGCACATCTCCCCATCAGGTAAGTTTCAATTCCCTTCCCTCCACTCAACATGAGGAAACTTTTAAGATCTTTCATCAGGTAGAAAGGATGCATAATTTTATACATTATACTTTTTGCCAAAAGGCAGTGTATTTAAGACCATCCAGTGAATGATGTCACAGCTCAGTATAAGTGGGTCTCTGGATCCTAGCTAAGGTTCCTTTCCTGTTAGTATACTGGATAACTGCAGGTCAATAGACAAAAGGCTAAAACGGAAATGTCACAGAGAAAAAAACAATCGTCATTTAAATGTGTAAGGGGTTCATGCAATCTGCATTCACATGTTAATAGGCCAGCTTGAGCTGCTAAGGTAATCAGGGCAAAATGAAATTACACACACTGGCAGGTTGCTGGGTCTCATTTCAAATTGCTCTCCAGAATCAAAAGATTTAGGAGTTACAATTATTTTTTAGCTGATAAGGGATCTAAAAGCCATAATGCTCAAGTGACTTGTACAAATAGATCCTATTGCTGGTGACATTTGGGTTGTGACTTGCCCATGGGTGTCCATGATGCCTGCCATTGGCAGGTATGTCCTCTCTGAGACACAGTCAGTTTTAGGAAATTGGTGGTGATTCTCATCTGTTTTCACAGTCATAAAACTAAAGGCTGTGGGCAATTTAAAAATTATGTAAGTCCAAATATTCCTTGAAGGTGAGAATAATACCTTTACAAATAAGATCACATATCTTTCATATAATGCTTCATTTCCTTATTCTTTATTTTATTTTTGTGGTGGAAATAATTTGAACAATGAAAATGCTTTTAATGAAATCATAAAGAAACATTTCATGTATGCATGGAGAGAACACATTCAGAGCATCTACTTTATCTGCTAATACTTTCCTTAATATCGCTTATCCTTTAGTGTCTTTCAGACACTTCACTTACGACAATGGATCTAATGAGACTTACTTAGAATTGCTATCAATGGGAGAGAAAAATCAATATACAGTGCATATTATGCAGAGTGTATTATACCCCTATAACACTTCTGAAATTCGAGCACGTTCTTGACTGCCAACATTTCACTCTCTAGAGCTGGAACCAAGCTGTACAGCTGGGAAATGGGCCCTGGGCTCATGGCAGGCTCTTTATCACATAAAAGGGAAACAAGTGATGGCTGAGAAGATTGCTTAGCAGTTTAAGTGCTTGCCACCCAAGCATGACAACCCAAGTTCCATCCCCAGTGCCCATGTAAAAGCTAGGTGTGACAGCACCTACCCTGAGGTAGGCCGAAAGCAGGAGATCCTTGAGATGTACTGTCTAGATCCTCTAATCCAGTCAGTGAGCTCCAGGGTCAGTGACTGACTCTGTCTCTCATAATAAGTGAGTAAGTGAGTGACTCACTTACCTATAGAGTGACTGAGGAAGACATGGACCTCCATGTGTGCACTTAAATACATGTATGGTTACTGCACACACATATGCACCCATATACAAAAGAAAATGTATGTATATAACACAATATACACACATAAACATTCAAAAATAGTGAAAAATAAGACAATATTTTCTAAAGCAGTGAAACAAGTCAGGACCAGCAGTTATATGCAGACTGCTAAGCTGATTCCTGATTCATGGATTCTGGCAATCTTAATGTAACTCTCTCATCTCTGTGATCCTTAACTCATTACTAATTTCCAAAAATTATGGAACAATAAACTAACTTTTAAAAAAAGCCATGCATATAGTTACATGTATTATCAGACATGTGATGGCTTTACATATTTGCACATTCTAGAAGAGTAAAATCTAGTTTAATTAACAGATGCTTTACCATGCATAATAATTTTGTTGCAATAATCCTTAACATCATTCTTTTTGCATTTCCAGGAGTGTGTCTATGGCACCATTAGATATACTACATGTTTAAAATACATCTATTGAATTTATTCCTAGTGATAGCCATGCACTCTTTGACCAACTGTGTGTCCTGGCTGTTGTGAGACCCAAATAAAATAATAAAAATAAGTCTGTTTTTAAAAGTATGAGGTGATATTAAAATATACAACTTTTACTTTACCATATTTCTAGAGAGTTTCTAATAAGCCATTAGAGTTCCTATAAGAATGAAGTACCTAATTTAAATTTGGATGTAATTTTAGATTAATATATATCAGACTTGTTATTATGCATATTATTCTTTTGCAAATGCTTAGACAGATTTTGGCTTAATTAAATAGCAGGAATATTGGTTAGTGAGATTATTAGAATCATGAAAATGGATAACATCAGACACTGACCGAAGACAGATTGGGTTTATAAATTAAAATGTGCACATATTTGTTTTTCTGGTATCTACACACCAAGCAAATGAGTTACATTAGCAAATCATTAACAGTTAGCCAATGAATAACTAGACTCAGAATATCTTATGAATGCTTGCAATAATTTCAAATAATTTGTTGTTAATAATCTGAGCTCAAATTGCAGCATTGTGGTAGCTGTGCTTGGCATCTTCTGTCTGATGGTTCTCTCAGCTTTCTTTCTACTTACAGAGTTGTACTTGAAAGTAAATTGTGAAATTCATATATGTGTGTATTTCTAACTAAGAAACACTCATCTTGTGTATTAGCTTTGTGTATTTTACTTTGCTGTGCCATGAAAGAAAGTATGTCTCAAAGAGCTATCAAAATGTTGACATGATTCAGTGCAAGTACAATAGGAGAAATGATGGTTACATTTTGTGCGTGTGAGATGGACGTATGCATTCTTTTCAATTCTGTAGTTTGAACCATACAATCATATGTTCAGAATGATTGGACTCCTGCTAATGGAAATTTGGGAGCTGAAGGCTTGTTGGAGGAGGTGTTGGAGGTGGGCTTTACGTGTGATAGCAAGAACCTGACACATTCACCTGCTACTGTTTTACACTTACTATGGCAGGAGCTGATGCCCAGCCTCTGCTTGGGAACATCATTTCCCTGTTTACCTTAAAGGCTGTAGCCATAATAAAACATTTCCTCCTATTAACTGCTTATGTTCAAGTGTTTTGTCCCAGCAACATTAAGGTAACTACTAAAAATATCTTTGCTAATTCTTAGTGGCCCATTCATTATCAATTTTAAGTTTTAAGATCACAAACACCACTGGAGCGAGCACTGGCTGTCTTTCTTTTTCTTATAACTACTCAGTGTGACTCCAATACGATAGTACCATTGAAAAATCCTATAGTGAGATATTCTTAAGTGAAGGATTATACATATATACTCATTCATTGGGCCATTTAAAAATATTACTTAGAGATACCATTGTAAGCATCCTTTATATCTAGATATTTCATTATATCTAGATATTTATGGTGAATTTCCAAAATTACAAGAGTTTTCAACTTCAAGCTTAGTGTGGCGACACACACATATAACCCTGCCTGTTGGGGAATGAGTCCAGCCTGGGTTACATTGTGAATTTCAGACCTAACAGGGCTATATTGTGAGACCCTGTCATCACCAACTCCCCTCTACCACATTTTCAACTACAGTAAATTTCACATTAGTATCATATTCCAGTGACTCCATATTGCAATTGAATAGAGAGACCTAACAGTGTACTTTAGAGACATTTGCTGCACACTCAGAACCCAGTGGAAAGCTGTGTACTCGTTTTCTGGCCTTGCCATGTTAGTCCCCTTTAGGTCAGGAACTCATTCAACACTTCCTTTGTCATTGCCTAGCCTTAAAAGTTAAACAATTGTTCCCATTTTTGAAAAATAAAGTGTTTTCTACTTTGAGTCTCTCACCTGTCTTCTCATTGATTGTAATCGAGATGTGGCCATGCAGAACTAAGGACGCAGTTTTGTCTTTCTCAGGGAGTGATAGCTAGTGGTATTTGACATTCATCAACCCCTCATTATTTTTGTTAAGTTCAGCCACCCAATCAAATTGTGGTCTTATTTTTGTGCTGTGATATTTTTTTCCTTTATTTACAACCCATGCTTCTGATAAGGGTGTATATGAAGAGATTTTTAACCTTCATGTGACAATGTCTTATATTTGTCATCCTCTCTTTGTTAGGATATTATTGTGATTATTTGGAGGATCACTTGTCTTCTGAGGACTAAACTGTTGATTTATTTCTAACTTCATCAATTATTGTACTCTTGCTAATTGGTCCTTCAAAATTGCCACAAAAACTCATATTACATATTACATGTTTTATTTTGAGTTTGAATGTTTTATTCCTTCAAAGGAACCCTTATGATGAAATTATCAGGTTGAAGCATGTAGCTATACCCATGACACTACAAGTGCGATGCTGTATTGTTGCATGCGATGCAGGTGTATGTGTTCAGTGTGGAGACATGGCACTCGAACAAAGATAGGTAGATACTGTACAAGAACATTACATATTGACTTATTTATCTAGGATTTGTGGGTTGACAGTTTTAAAAGTATTACTTACGTGTGTTTATAATTCATTACTGTCTTTAATTATTTTGATGTTTAAATTTATCCTTAATTTAACCACTAGGGTCACATCACTCTGGCTCATGACCTTGTAACACACTGCCATCATTTTGGTGAGCATTTCCACATTTTCTTGCATCACAAAATGCTGGACTCATCTCATTTACTTCCTGACCCATCTCAAATCAACCATCTCACAGCATCTACTGATCAGATCCACATGGGGTGAGACCATTATATATGGGTATGGACATAGCACTATTGATCTGCACTATGGTACAATTATGAGACTCAGCTATCTAGACCACTTCATTTACTAAGGCTTAAAATGATAAGGACCTAAATAACTATAGGGCAAGGGACAAAATTTATTTTGAGCTTTATCTAATAATAAACTTGAAAGAAGACATAGGTCTGTATGTATACAAAAACATTTGTGCAATTACTAGTAAAAAATATCTAATTCCAAAGAAAATATGATAAATTAATTGCTGAATGTGTACGTGTATTTCTATGTGTATATGTGTTTGTGTGTTTATGTATATTTATTTGTGTGTATATATATATATGTATATATATATGATTATATGTGTAGATAGATAGATAGATGTATATATATATATATATATATATATATATATATATATATATATATATAGTATCTATTTACATGTAGTCATACTACTTTCACCAATGCATAGTACCTTACCTACTTGAAAGTATTCAACGTTTTGTCAAATTTCCTAATAAGAAATATGCATCTATCTTTTTTTCTGCTAGTAATTTAATTTACACATACACAATAAACAGTGTATAATATCTTGAATTTTGATCACTCAAATTTGGCTTAAGAACCAGCTTTTCCTCTTCCATCAGTACTAACTTACACTAAATATTTAACTCCTTTGTACTTAACATAGAAAAAATGGTGATAATACATGTGCTTTACCTGCAGCAGCTAAGGAAATACTGCAGAGCACCAGATAGCTCTTGTCCTACAGCAAACACTTCACAATATTAACTGTTAATATTCTACTGACATATGTTTGAATTTTTGGTCTCACAGAATTTTGTACCCTAACCCTGAAATTGAAGCAGTTTGTGACTCTTGACCATAACCCACACAGCTCCTCTCAAATGAGATGATCAGGAAGTTAAACATCATTTCCGAATTGTAGAAAACTTTGCATACGTTACTTATAGGTCCTAATTTTAAAAATAAAGAATTAAATTATTAACTACATACCATTTCACTGATGAAAGTAGATCCAGTCAGAAGAAAATCATAAGAAAACTTGAAAAGTTTAAATTTAAAGTTAGGCTTAAAAAATAGAGATCTGGGGCTGGAGAGATGGCTTAGTGGCTGAGCACTTTCCTGTGAAGCCTACGGACCTCGGTTAGAGGCTTGCTTCTCCAGGACCCATGTTAGCAGATGCACAAGGGGGCAACTTTTTTTTCAGTGGCTGGAGGCCCTTGCATGCCCATTCTCTCTCTATCTGCCTCTCTCTCTCCCTCTCTCTCTCTCTCTCTCTCCTCTCTCTCTTGCCTTCTCTCTCTCAAACAAATAAATGAAAAAATAAAATGTTAAAAATAGCTTTAAAAATTATTTTTGTCTAATTTTAATGTAAGTGAGCTTTTACATAGTATTAGTTTTTTATTTTTCCATTGAAACAAGGCTGTCACCAGATTCACAATCAAAAGGATCTTAGGTTCCATCTCTGCCCATACTCTGGTTCCATTAAACTCTCTCTGGCTTCCTGCAGGTTTCACTTATTTCTACTGACTCTGTCCTGCCCACATTTAAATAGCCTCAATTTCTCTTCTGTAAACCTTTTCACACACATCCCTTTTGCTTAACAAATAGATATTTATCATTTAAAAAGAAGTACTCACATGAGAGTTCAGAGATTTAAGAATAGAACCAGGATACTCTTCTAGACAGAAGTGTGCAGGAGCAGTGAGAGGTGAACCAAGGGATTTGTTCAAGTTGATACAAACTGATCATGACATCTATACCAGCCGGTTTTCCCACTGTAGTTTTCAGAGACACAAGACTAGAAAGGGATACAAGGAGAATCAGGGTGAATTAGCATTGAGAGATTTAAGTGTTGAGGAAGAATTATCTATAATCATCAAAATGAAAATTTCTCTTTCTACCTTTACACATAGTGTTTGCTGTGCTAAGAGCATCCTTTGTCCTCGTCCACTTGACAAAGTCCTTATCCCTTTCAGAGAACTGTTCCTAAGCATCCCAGGAAACACTGGACATTACTTATTTTATGGTCACATGGAATGCTTGATCAATTAATACCCTTGAATTCCAGTCACTAACTTTCTTGATCTGTGCTTGCATGTAACAGGGATCTCCTTGTGTCCAGACATGGTCTTAGCAAACTCCTGGGCAAACTCAAGCTTCATAGATAAAGTTGTACTAGAGGCTTTACTTCTCTGGTTTTGGCTGTAATGTTCTGAATTCAGAATGCTTGTCATCTGAAGATTGGCAGAAAGAGAATGTTAGTATTTTAACACATATATATGACCACACAATGGAACTGATGTTATGGGGAATCAATGTGAAAGAATTCCTTATTCTCAGAGAAAAGTGCATACCCATGTACAACAAAAAACAATATTTCAGAAAAGATTTTTTTCTATCATTATGAAACTTGTTTTTCTATAAAAGCTGGAATGATGTCTGCTCTTACTTCTATAAAATGGAGAGATAATGGTTATCATTAGGATGTTTATATTTGAGAACTAGATTTTGCTAGTGTTTTCCCTGGTGATTTCAATGTCACACAGAATTAAGAAAATTATATATATAGGTATACATGGTGATGTCTGAATAGGGCAAGGCTGGGCTTCAGGTTCTCACAGTGGAAAACAGCTTTCCCTTTTGGCTGTTAGTTTTATGGGGTTTCAAGCTGAAGCGTGACTCTGAGTAAAAGCTCTACTCATGATTATCAGTTGGGTACTATGAAGATTCAGAAAGAGGAGAAGCAGGCCAGCCGCATGTGTGACACGAGCCTGTGAAAGACTAGAATCAATTATTATCTACTGTGACCTGTGAATGTCCCAAGAACAGATCTAACCCATTGCAACATTTGTGAATTGGTTTTCATGAAAAATATTACAACTTCATGGATCATACACACAAGAGAAAAAACATGGGCTTTCAGTTGAACTCAGACTGCACTGATCATTTGAATCACGTAGACAATGAAGGTATAGTTTGGTCCTTCATTCCCATTGATACAAGGACAGGGTCATCAAAACTACCTTGAAATTGAAATAAGCCTTATTGGAATTTTGGACATTTCCAGACTCTACACCAAAATATATACAAGAGAAAGTGGCTTGACAACATTTTTTTCATAAAATAAAGAATAACAATACCTAGGACAACTGTAGAGAAAACTACACATCAGAGTCAATTAGAGGGATCTCCTACACACCTTCACACGAGAGTCGACCTTAATAACCCTTCACCTCATTCCCCTCATCATATTGACCATAAACCCAAAATTCATTATAGGTCACCTATACTGTAGAAATAGTTTATTAAAACACTAGACTGTGAATCTAGAAATAGAAGATTGCATTCTTTTATCTACCAAGAGAGTAGACAAGAATTGCTAACTCATGCCACCATGACTAAACTTATGGCTCTCTCACTTTTATAGGATAGAAGTATTCCATTGTTCTTAGGAACCAAAAAATTGGTGCAACTCCCGTTCCATCCCTCCTGCACTCCAGTTCCCTCCCTCCTGAACTCCAGTACCTCCCTCCTGCACTCCAGTACCTCCCTCCTGAACTCCTGTACCTCCTTCCTGCACTCCAGTACCTCCCTCCTGCACTCCAGTACCTCCCTCCTGCACTCCTGAACCTCCCTCCTGCACTCCAGTACCTCCCTTCTGCACTCCAGTACCTCCCTCCTGCACTCCAGTACCTCCCTCCTGCACTCCTGTACCTCCCTCCTGCACTCCAGTACCTCCCTCCTGCACTCCAGTTCCCTCCCTCCTGCACTCCAGTACCTCCCTCCTGCACTCCTGTACCCTCCCTCCTGCACTCCTGTACCCTCCCTCCTGCACTCCTGTACCTCCCTCCTGCACTCCTGTACCCTCCCTCCTGCACTCCTGTACCCTCCCTCCTGCACTCCAGTACCTCCCTCCTGCACTCCAGTACCTCCCTCCTGCACTCCTGTACCCTCCCTCCTGCACTCCTGTACCCTCCCTCCTGCACTCCTGTACCCTCCCTCCTGCACTCCTGTACCCTCCCTCCTGCACTCCAATACCTCCCTCCTGCACTCCAGAACCCTCCTCCTGCACTCCTGTACCCTCCCTCCTGCACTCCTGTACCCTCCCTCCTGCACTCCTGTACCTCCCTCCTGCACTCCTGTACCCTCCCTCCTGCACTCCAGTACCTCCCTCCTGCACTCCAGTACCTCCCTCCTGCACTCCTGTATCCTCCCTCCTGCACTCCTGTACCTCCCTCCTGCACTCCTGTACCCTCCCTCCTGCACTCCTGTACCTCCCTCCTGCACTCCTGTACCCTCCCTCCTGCACTCCTGTACCCTCCCTCCTGCACTCCTGTACCTCCCTCCTGCACTCCTGTACCCTCCCTCCTGCACTCCTGTACCCTCCCTCCTGCACTCCAGTACCTCCCTCCAGCACTCCAGTACCCTCCCTCCTGCACTCCTGTACCCTCCCTCCTGCACTCCTGTACCCTCCCTCCTGCACTCCAGTACCCTCCCTCCTGCACTCCAGTACCTCCCTCCTGCACTCCAGTTCCCTCCCTCCTTCACTCCAGTACCTCCCTCCTGCACTCCAGTACCTCCCTCCTGCACTCCAGTACCTCCCTCCTGCACTCCAGTACCCTCCCTCCTGCACTCCTGTACCTCCCTCCTGCACTCCAGTACCTCCCTCCTGCACTCCAGTACCTCCCTCCTGCACTCTAGTACCTCCCTCCTGCACTCCAGTACCCTCCCTCCTGCACTCCAGTACCCTCCCTCCTGCACTCTAGTACCTCCCTCCTGCACTCCAGTTCCCTCCCACCTGCACTCCAGTACCTCCCTCCTGCACTCCAGTTCCCTCCCTCCTGCACTCCAATACCTGCCTCCTGCACTCCAGTACCTCCCTCCTGCACTCCTGTACCTCCCTCCTGCACTCCTGTACCCTCCCTCCTGCACTCCTGTACCTCCCCCCTGCACTCCTGTACCCTCCCTCCTGCACTCCAGTACCTCCCTCCTGCACTCCAGTTCCCTCCCTCCTGCACTCCAGTACCCTCCCTCCTGCACTCTAGTACCTCCCTCCTGCACTCCAGTACCTCCCTCCTGCACTCCAGTACCCTCCCTCCTGCACTCCAGTACCTCCCTCCTGCACTCCGGTACCTCCCTCCTGCACTCCAGTACCTCCCTCCTGCACTCCAGTACCTCCCTCCTGCACTCTAGTACCTCCCTCCTGCACTCCAGTACCTCCCTCCTGCACTCCAGTTCCCTCCCTCCTGCACTCCAGTACCCTCCCTCCTGCACTCCTGTACCTCACTCCTGCACTCCAGTACCTCCCTCCTGCACTCCGGTACCTCCCTCCTGCACTCCAGTACCCTCCCTCCTGCACTCCAGTACCTCCCTCCTGCACTCCAGTACCTCCCTACTGCACTCCTGTACCTCCCTCCTGCACTCCAGTTCCCTCCCTCCTGAACTCCAGTACCTCCCTCCTGCACTCCAGTACCTCCCTCCTGAACTCCTGTACCTCCTTCCTGCACTCCAGTACCTCCCTCCTGCACTCCAGTACCTCCCTCCTGCACTCCTGAACCTCCCTCCTGCACTCCAGTACCTCCCTTCTGCACTCCAGTACCTCCCTCCTGCACTCCAGTACCTCCCTCCTGCACTCCTGTACCTCCCTCCTGCACTCCAGTACCTCCCTCCTGCACTCCAATACCTCCCTCCTGCACTCCAGTACCTCCCTCCTGCACTCCTGTACCCTCCCTCCTGCACTCCTGTACCCTCCCTCCTGCACTCCTGTACCTCCCTCCTGCACTCCTGTACCCTCCCTCCTGCACTCCTGTACCCTCCCTCCTGCACTCCAGTACCTCCCTCCTGCACTCCAGTACCTCCCTCCTGCACTCCTGTACCCTCCCTCCTGCACTCCTGTACCCTCCCTCCTGCACTCCTGTACCCTCCCTCCTGCACTCCAATACCTCCCTCCTGCACTCCAGAACCCTCCTCCTGCACTCCTGTACCCTCCCTCCTGCACTCCTGTACCCTCCCTCCTGCACTCCTGTACCTCCCTCCTGCACTCCTGTACCCTCCCTCCTGCACTCCAGTACCTCCCTCCTGCACTCCAGTACCTCCCTCCTGCACTCCTGTATCCTCCCTCCTGCACTCCTGTACCTCCCTCCTGCACTCCTGTACCCT